>NC_051160.1:187006244-187157425 GCF_013339745.2 Dermacentor silvarum
GTACGCGTAGAGTGTATGGTTCAGTCCTCCTATGCCTGCCATCTTCCCGGTGGTGGGCGACAGAACTGATCCCTGCGGCGTACCTTTGCTTCACAGTTTAATACCTTCCAATGACTGCCCTCCCAAGCTGATCGTTGCCGTTCTATTCGTAAGAAAAATGTCACAGTTTCGCCCTTAGGGCGAAGCGATGAATGCGGTAGCAACACAGCAATATCATACGAAGTAAGGTGAGCGGCTTTGGTAGCAATATGAATTGTAGTAAACATGAGCTGATTAAGTAAGCAGGTGTGCTGCGGCGTAAGTAGACCGACATGAAGAGAGACTCGATGACCACGAGAAGGCGCGTGTGAAACGGTGGTGTTGATGAGAAGCGCTTCCCGTGGGCAGCGCGTGCGAAGGGACACACTTGTAGCGCTGCACTGCCGACCCGGGCAGCATTGCATGTGTAGCGTGCGTTGGAAAATGTGGCCCGACTATTACTAACTGATTGAAGAAGCGTGGTGTGAGCGCGCACAAACAAACATGAATAGATCACACTGAATGGCTGCAGACAACGACCGTCAAAACGCTGGCAGCGAGCGGATATATACGCCGCAGGAGCGGGCGAAGGTACGTGCGGTCTATCGCTTCAACGGAAACTGAGCGGCGAATGCGCATAAAGGTCAGAGCCGTGTGGAGATAAGAGACGGTGCGGTCGAACGAACGACGAGCGCGGTTGTTGGCAGCGTAGAAGTGCGCCCCCCCCCCCCCCCCGCTCCTTCCGGCGCTGGCTTCCCGCTTCCTTGCTTGCGCGTGGGAGAGATAAGAGACTGTGCGGACGAGCGACGAGCGCGGTTGTTGGCAGAGAAGTGCCGGCGCTGGCTTTCCGCTTCCTTGCTTGCGCGTGGGAGATTGAGTGCGTTCGCTCTCCGTGATAGCGCGCGTCCCCGCACGCTGACTCTGGGGCATACGGCGCGCGGCGAAGATTTTATCTATACGGAACCTCACGGCGACGGCGACGGTGACGCCGACGGCAGAAATCCGGTTGAAGTGTCCATATAATTTTATCTATACGGAACCTCACGGCGACGGCGACGGCGACGCCGACGGCAGAAATCCGGTTGTAGTGTCCATATAATTGCTATCGCAATAAAATCTTTTACATAATTGTAAGTCTTCGTGCCCACATTGAGAGCTCCGAGACTCTCCAATACATTATCGAATGCTTTAGAAACTTCTAATCCTACGACTACCCTGATGTCTACCGTTTTGTTGTCTATCACCTGTTCTTTGAGCTGGAGCATGACGTCGCATGCCGATAGATGAGACCTAAAACCAATCACGGTGTCGGAGTACAGTCCCTGATCTTCCAGAAACCCATTGAGCGTGCTCTGAACAACATGTTCCATTAATTTGCCCACGCACGAAGTAAGTGAAATGGGCCTTAGATGTTCAAAACTAGGTTTCTTTCCAGGCTTTGGAATGAAGACGAGGTTGGCATCCTTCCGCGCAGGCGGAAGCTGCCCTCTGTCCCAACAGTCCTGCATGTACGCTGTCAGATTTCTGACCGACGCAACGTCCAGATTTCTGAGCATCTTATCCTATCCAGCCCTGCAGCAGTCTTCGTCCTCAGACGTTTTATCTCGGCCCTGACTTCACCTACCGTGATTGGGCTGTCGAGATCTGGGTTCTCTAAACCCGAATACTCGGGCAGGGACCCAGACCCCACACAGCTGAGATATCTATCCCTGACCTCGCCAATGAGCTCATCGGTCGTTCCATCGTATTTGTTAAGGAGCTTTTGCAGCTGCTGCGTAGCCTCTAGCTTGGATTTGTCCGGGTCTAGCAAGTGCCGCAGCAGATTCCAGGTCCTTGCAGTACCAATTTTGTGGTCCATTTGGTCACAAATGCTGCTCCTGTTCTGCTTGGTGAGGGTCAACGCGTATTTTTCTATCTCCTTATTCAACGCAGCCAACTGCCTGCGGATATTTCTATCGCCTTTTTTCTGCGCGATCCTCAAGTTGAGCTCTTGCTTTTTGCGCCATATGTTTATCACGTGTCTGTCAACCCGTTCCTGGTTCTCATCCACCTGGATTTCCTCAGTTGCATTGTGGACCGATTGAATAACTCCCCTGCCCCATTCATCTAAGTCTTCTATGCCATCCTGGTCGGACCGACTGCCCCTGAAAGCATGCGTTAACAGTTTCTAGCGTCTTCGTGCTAGCTACTGAAGGACCGTCCTCTATGAATATCTCAATTATTCTGTGTTCGCTACGCAGATCTTCACCCGTGTTGCACCACGTAGCCGAGATCCTGCCTCCAACCAGAGTGAGGTCCGGGGTGGTGTCTTGCGAGACACTGTTAGCCTGTCTAGTTGGCCTCAAGGGATCCGTCAAAAGAGTCAGACCGTTCTGCTGTATGCTATTCCATAAATACTTCCCTTTAACCTACGCAGACCTGTAGCCCCACGCGCGGTGATGAGCGTTGAAGTCGCCCACTACGAGGAGGGGGCTGCCCTTCGCGTCATCCTGACTTTGGCGAAGAGATCGTCAAAACCACAGTTACGCCTTTGCCTAGGGGAGCTGTACACGTTTAATACAAAAAGATTTTATTCTTCCGCTTACGAGGGACCAGCTCGATCAGTACATGATCAATCTGCATCGATCCTGTCTCGTGCTGCAACACTGTGACGTTGCGTTTGACCAGAGTGACAACCTGAGTATTGTCCCATCGTCCCGCATACGATTTATAGCTAGCAAGCTTCGCGTTCTTTCCACATTCCTGTAACGCTATGACTTCCGGCTTATCCCCGTTGGTCAGGAACAACTGAAGAACGGCTCGTTTGCGCGAGAAACCCCTACAGTTCCACTGCCAGGTTGTGTTACGGTGCTGGGCCATCTTTGAACTTCTGAATTTCCTAGCATAGCCATTGCCATTGCCCGTCTCTGTTCGCGGCCTCAGCCCTCATTTGCTCATTCATCTGCCGAATCATACCATGAAGCAGCTTCATGTCTTGTTCAATATTATCGAAACGTTGCTCGGAGTTGTTTACTGTTTCCACATCCTTCACCCGCTTCTTTTTAGGAGGAGCATCTGCACGTGGTGTTTTCGACACCGATTGTGATACCTCTTTCTCGCCCTTCTGCGCTCCCACATCTATGCGCTTATTTAGCAAAGTTATCTGCTCTCGGAGCTCTCTGCTTTGCTCCTGCATGTTGTTGTATTGCACCTGCATGGTTCTTATCTGTTCCTGCATGAGCCTGTTCTGTTCTTTGAGAGCCTTTACCATTGCGGAATCCTGAGAACCCTTGTCCACCTAACTCACCTGTGAGTTCGGTGGTGCACTCTTCTGTGAGTTCTTGGACTGTTGCTCGGGACGAGAAGAAGCTTCTTCTCGCGTCGACGGTGTAAGGCTGGGGGAACGATGCCGAGCGGTTCCTCGGCGTGCTCTTGGATCTGTCGCGAGCAGCGTCATGACAGCTGCATCGCACCTGTTGTTGTTACTGCAGCGCTGTTTTCGGCACTTTCTCTTCTTCTGGTTCCGCTTCAAGCTTCGCCTCCCACTGTCGGGAGAATACTAGAGAGGACGAGGAAGAAGTGAGCATCGCAGTCACTGCCGACATCGAGCTCCTGCGTTTTGGGTGTCTCTGTGCGTAACTTTCGGGTGGAACCACCCGAGAATGTGCCTACCGTCTTCCTAAGGGGAAGATGAACCCGAAGACACCAAGTTTTCGGGGGTGGACCGCTCCACTTCCGAGAAATCACCGAAAGTTGACCGGCTTCAGTGCCATCGGCGGCGTAGCGGCGACGAGGCGGGTGAGCGGCAGCTTGCAGCGACGAGGAGCAACACCCTGAGCCCTGTGCCGATGAATTCAAGACCGAAATCATATTCGGAAACCACAAGTGCCAATGGTGAGCGTTTTTGAATCACTTACGCTCGCCCACCGTGAACAGCAAGAGACGATGCCGTACACCGTAGAAGGCGAGGAAATAGACCCAGAGGAGCTTGAAGACGGCACCTGGGTCACACCAAAACCGACGCAGGGCAGCTTAGACCCCTTAGATCTACAACACAAGTACAGCAAGGCCGCGTCCAAGCCCGCTGAGGCCAGGCCTGAACACGCCAGCACTTCAGCGCTTCACGTGCAAGCTACGCGCCCGCCGAAGCTGCCACGTCGGAGACCCATGCCGAGGCTGCCAAGCGAACATTACAAAATTGTAATTAGACCCAGACACCCAATCAACCTGGCGAACATAGGCCTCGCTGCAATACTGGAAGCCATCCAAAGCACGGCCAAAGTCGACCCGGCCCGAGCAGAAGAAGAAGACCAAATAAGAATCCACCCTATTAAAAATACCATTACAGTCAGTACACCCGACAGAACCAGGGCAGAAGCCTACCGCTCGCTGGAAGTCCTGAAGAGCCTGAGGTACAATATGAATTTACCAGTGGCTACCTACGTACCAGCGCCGGACGACTCCATCCGTGGCGTAGTCTACAAGGCCTACACGGATGAAACAGACCATGATTTTCAAGCTGAACTCATGAAGAAAACCCCGACATCCCCATAGTAAATGCCAGGAGACTGGGTTCATCAAGACACCTGGTCATCACCCTGGCGGGAAAAAAGCTTCCTGCCACGATCCGCTTCAGGTGTTTCACCCTAGAAGTACACCCATTCAGAGAGAGACCTGAGGCCTGTTTCAACTGCAGGAGGCTTGGCCACCGCACAGACGTATGTCCGCTGCCCGACCCTGGAACACCAAAATGGCGAAGATGCGGAGGAGAACATCCACCACCGCCATTAGGAGAAAAGCCGACATGTACACCACAGTGTGTAGTATGCCACGGCGAACATCCCACTGGCAGCCGGAGTTGCAAGCTACGCTTCGCGCCGGTAAAACCTGTAAACAACAAGAAGACATCGCTCTCTTACAGCACCAACAAGCGCGGGAGATCAAAGTCACCAGGCCAATCAAGATCACGATCGAGAGGAAGAAGCCAGAGCAGAAACAGGCAATCAAGATCGAGATCGAGAGGAAGAAGCCAGAGCAGGAACAGGCAAGACCCCTTCCCTGAGCTGAAGAGCCGCAGCCGCAGTCGGGAGAGATCAACTGCTAAGCCAGCAATGAACAACAAGAACGCCTGGAGCAACGGACCCCCCAAAAACGTGGCCTGGACCACCGACGTTTCAGGGCAAACCCGCAAGGAAGCAACTACTCAACCCGCACACAACACAACGCCGGCCAGGCCTCAAGACATTCAGGTGAGGGAACTAGCAGAGCTGGTTAAATCGTTACAACAACAGTTGGCTTTAGCCAACGAGCACATTAGGCAATTGGAAAACAATTACAATTCGACCACTACCCCACCCGCACCCGAGGAACAGGTGGCCTGTGCTCAGAGTGAGGTAACTGACATGGAAACTGACAGAATTAGAGGAGAAAAGCGCAAAGCTTCGAGCCCAGCGCCAGAAACTGCCACAGAGGAAAAAAGAGAAAAAGTCAAAAACTCGACACTCAGAATAGCCAAGCTAGAAACCGCAATCAACGCGCGATTTAAGGAGCTAGAAGCCAAACAGGCTGAGTTTCAAGCAGCTACTGAGGCTCGCCTCACTAGAATCTAAGCCGCGATCCAAAACATGCTGTCCGGCATCAATCAGCTGAAGATAAATAACATAGGCACACTGACACAGCAACAACAACAAAGCCCTCTTGCACAATCGCAACTCCTAGTTAGAGGTGATGTGCCCTAATAATACTAGCTTAGATCAAAGACCCCCAGCAGGGGCCCAATCAGAACACACGGACCACGTGTGGAAACCCCTACGCATTCATGATGACCATCGACCAAATTATGATCTGGCAATAGAACTGCAGAGGGTTCCGTGCAAAAAGACGCGATCTCGAATATAGGATCAATCACTCTACACTTCAAACCTGATATTATTGCGCTTCAAGAAACTGGCGTAAACGCCAAACTTGTTGGCTACACAACCTTCAATGCGAAAGTGACGGAGGGCAGTAATCCGTCCACGGCACTCATGATACATAGAAACCTCACCGCAAACACGATAGAACTCGGGATCGAGGATATATCCTACAACTTCGTAGAAATCCTCCCCAGAAAGAAAACTTACCCAACCTTATACATTCTAAACGCCTATCACCCCCCAAAGAACAGGGGCATAGTTGCCTCCAGACTTATTGTAAAGGCGCAGAAACATGCCAGAAGCTCGCCACTAATTATAGTAGGCGACTTCAATGCTCACCACTCGGCATGGGGCTATCAGTCTTGTGACAAGAAAGGGACCAGCCTATGGACAACCTCTCTGGAGCTTGGTTTAACTCTCCTCACAGACCCAGAACGCCCCACCCGAGTAGGTAACAGCGTCTGTCGAAACACATCGCCCGACCTAACATTCATCAAAAACATAGAATTCGCCAAATGGGAAAACACAGAAACTAATGCAGGCAGCGATCATTACATCATAGCCACCACATTTCCGCTCAGTAAAATCAAGAAAGGAAGATTCAAAGTGAAACATACTAAATGGGACACCTTTAGAGACATTAGAAATGAGAGGGAACACATCGTAATCACAAACTTAGAAGAGTGGACATCCAACCTAATTGAGGACGCGAACAAGGCCACCACCGAAGCCGAGATCGAGGAGGATCACCCATCCCCTGACTCACGGCTTATACACTTGTGGGAGGACTAGGGAAAGTATCCAGAAGAGATGGATGTCACAAAAAAAACAAGACCTTACGTAGGAAGATAGCTCAAATCGACAAAGAAATCGAGAAACACACGCAAACATTGAGCAGAGAACACTGGCACCAAATGTGTGACCGGCTCAATGGTCAATTAGCTAACAAGAACTCTTGGTTTCTACTCAGACATGTAATAGACCCCGAACAAACCAAATCAATCACAAGTAAGAACATGCAGAAACTCATTCATTCATATCCTGGGGAGGAGAATGACCTAATACAGGAACTGCAGCGCAAATACTTCAACACCAGCTAGGACATAACCACTCCAGCTAAATATGAAGGAGAAAGCAATCCAGCTTTAGATAGGGATATAGACGTAGCAGAAGTTAGAGCCGTCCTCAGCCAGATTAAAACCACTGCCGCTGCCGGGGAAGACAGCATAACAAACAAAATGCTCCGAAATTAAATGGTCGCTCGATCAGCGAAATCACTAAACTCTTTAACACCCACTGGACCGAAGGAAAAGTTCCACCCAACTGGAAACATGCCAAGGTCATATTCATACCGAAATCAGGCAAAAGGTTAGAACTGGGAAACCTTAGACCAATTTCTCTCACCTCCTGCTTAGGCAAGGTCATGGAGCATGTAATATTAAACAGGATAAACTATTACAATGAGACAGAACACCTACTACCTGACACGCTAATCGGTTTCAGAGCGTGTCTGTCAACACAAGACATTATGCTTCAACTGCAACAAGACATTCTAGATCCACGCCCCATAAGAGCCGCTCGTACCATACTGGGCCTGGACGTCTGTAAAGCATTTGATAATGTAGCCCATCAGGCCATCGTAAATGGCCTATCCCAGCTGAATGTAGGCGAAAGAACTTTCGCCTACATTTCCGACTTTCTCAAAGAAAGAACGGCAACCATCCAACTGGGTGAAGTGCGTGGTCAAAAGCTTACTCTAGGGACAAGAAAGAGGCACCCCGCAAGGTGCCGTCCTCTCACCCCTACTCTTCAATATCAGCATGATGAACCTACCACAACAGCTAAACAGGATACCACACATCAAACATGCCATATACGCGGACGATGTTACCATCTCTGGACAAACAGCGGCTCGGATGGTGCGATAAATGACGCGTTACAGGAGGCAGCAAACGTTGTGCAAGAGTATGTCAGACACAACGGGCTAACATGCTCCCCCACGCAATCCGAACTCCTAATCATTAAAAATAAAGCCAAGACGCCAGACACTGACACCCAACAACAGGCACCGATCAAAATTGTCTTGGAAAGTGGCCCGGTTCCTCTCGTTCTGACCATTAGAGTGCTGGGCATGCTTATTCAACACAACACGCAGAATACCGCGGCCCTCACAAAACTGCAGAACACCGCCAAACAAGTTTGTGGACTGCTCAGGCGAGTGGCCAACAGACACAGAGGAATGAAGGAGATGGACTTGTGTAGGTTGATTCAGGCATTCCTAATCAGCCGCATAGTCTACTCCTTCCCCTATTATCATCTCAGGAAATCAGACAAAGCTAAAATAGAAGTTATAATTCACCAAGCGTACAAATGGGCACTAGGTTAGCCTGTTTATACCAGCACCGAGAAGCTCCTCCAACTTGGAATGCACAACACCCTAGAGGAGCTGATCGAAGCACACAAAACAGCACACATAATACGCCTATCAGACACGATGATGGGACTACACATCCTGAGTAGACTGAACATTAAACCCATATACACCACCGGAGGCAGAGCCCCACTACCTCCCGCAATCAGACATTACCTAATAACCAATACAATACCCAAAAACACCCTGGCAGGCAGGCACGATGGCAGGAGAAAAGCCAGGGCAGACAAACTACGCGAAAAGCACGCGCAAGACCAAACCGTGGTCTTAGTCGATGCCGCCAACCAGGGATACAACACGTACACCCTGAGTGCCGTGGAGGGAAAATCTAGAATCGTAAATGTGGCCTCAACTAGAGCCGCATCAATCAAAGAGGCCGAAGGAGTGGCCATAGCGCTGGCCATCATGAACCCAACGACCCATACTGTCCTGAGCGACTCTAAGAGCGCTATTCTTATCTTTATGAGGGGCAGTGTGGGACTAAATACAGCCAAGATCTTGAAAAACTTTAATCAGGACGACAGAACAAAAATCAATCTTGTCTGGGTCCCCGCTCACTCGGGAAATCCCGGTAACGAGGAAGCGCATAGAGTGGCCCGAGGGTTAACAAACCGGGTCGCGCTCTCCTTGGAACCGGACCCCCCGATGGGAGAGGTAGTGACTTCCTACAACGAACTTACCAACCTATACAAAGATGACAGGAGAATATACCCAATACCACACAGCAACCTTACAAGAGCGCAGGCCACTATCCTCCGCCGAATTCAAACTAACAGCCTTATCACTCCTCATCGCTTAGCGATCTTCACAGATGGGGAGGTTGACCCAATATGCCAAAACTGCGACAAGAATGCCATAGCAAACCAAAGACACATCCTCTGGGAATGCAAGGGTCTTCCCCCACCCAGAGAGCTTCTGCCAGCTCCCTCTGAAACGACATGGGAAACCCTAATACGGTCTCCTGAAGAAAAGCTATAAAAAGGAATCGTTGCCTGGGCGGAAGAGGTCGCCGCAGACAAGCGGCCACCTACAACGCCCTGAAATTTTTTTTAATAAAGTTGTTTCCTCCTCCGGACCTCCTTAATTTCGTTTGGTGCCATTCCCTCAAGGAAAACGGAGAGAGCCTGCCTGTTTAATCCTCGAAGGCTGATGGAATTATCCACAGGGATGCAAAGGATGGTGTGCGGCCAGCGCTCAGGTTTTGCATGCAGGGTTGATGTACTCCCGGGTGATGACGTCTTGATGAGTCTTCTTTTTGCTTTTCGGCTCCTCACCGATACAAAGCTGTCGTCCGATGAGTCGTCGCCTGTGACTGAGTAAATCTCAGTGTCTTCGCTGGTGCTAGACCAAGTACCTCGCTTCCTTGAGGAGCTTGTCAAAGTAGACCTCTGGCCCGGCGGGATTGCAGGATCCGCATCCATGACCACGAGAGCAGGAGCCTCAGTGGAGTAGTCACTGCTGGTGGACCGGTTGCCCCTTGTCAATTAAGAGCTCGCCGTGGTAGACTTCTGGCCACACACGACTGCGGGAGGCTCCGCGTCCATAGCCGCAAGGCTGGACGCATACAGCGCCCCGGAAATCGTGGAAAATTGGACGAAATATAGCTATCCGAGATAGATGCGTTCTAGCAAAAGCAACTTCCGTCGTCTTTCCTCAAAAAGAAGAAAAAAAACTGCGTTTCAGCATAATCTACGAAGGAAAGGTATGACTATAAATGAACTCCTAGCATGTTTTGGCCACTGTCGAATCCGTGTGTGTACATTTCACCACGCTGTTTGCCCAAAAGGCAAACCACTGAAATTATCGCGTTTTATCGCAGAGTAAGTAAAAACTGAACTTTTTTATTTATTATACTATCTTTACGGCACGGACTTCATGCTGTGATGACACACAAACATGCGAAGGTTGGGACTTACAATTGAGAACAGCAAAGGGAGATAGCAGACAGCGAAGTACCGCGCAATAGATTATACAGTTATGTACGCTTTTGGTTTGTACACTCACATGAGCATGGATAATAATTAAAATAAATGATGGTGTTGAACATCCTGAAGCGGCTGTACAGGGGATGCTGGAAGAAAAGCCGCCGGAATAATTTTCAACACCTGGGGGGTATCTTATCGCGCTCCTAAAGCTCAGTAACAAGTGTTTCTGCATTGCCCCCTCGTTTGAATTAAGGTGCGACCAATTGGTACGGCTCCAATGTGCCGCGGTGATGGGTATGGCTGATATTTGTAGACTAAGTTCATCTTCTATATCGTTTAAAGCTACAGCGTAAATGGAGCGAAAGTGAGTGTTTTCATGACAATGCAATACAAATTATTGTTCGAAGACCCGTCATTTAAGCGAAATGTCGACACCATGCGAATGCGCATTGTCTGTGATAATATGTTCGCTTTCGCAGCGTAGCGTATTTTTGTAGTTTGATCTACCGAAGAGATCAAAAAACACTGCCATATACTCCGCAACAACGCTACGTTGTGCAGTAAAACGGGGACGACTATACTTTCCAAGCGCAGTTCGTAAATGCTCTAACTTCAAAAATAGTAATATGCCGGAATTACGATCGCGGCACGCGATATACTAGCAGCGTTCTTATGTAGAGAGGACAGGTCGCATAACGTTTTTTTGCCAACCCACGTCCACTTCGTAGGTGCGGCAGATGGGAGGAGCACTCGCATTGACGTCACGCTGTTCGAAAACAGAGAGAGGTACATTGATGATGCACAACAGACGCTCTCTGAGTTTTGCATTCCAGTGTGCGTATAGTAATATACTGCGATTCCAAACATTACTTAAGACTTTGTAATTTGGAGGTACGTTCCGCACTAATTTGGCGAACAAAGCACTCGCGTCAATTATTTCAAAGTGCAGCCATGCGTAGCCTGCATTACACACTTTAATTTGACTTCAGCATGAGTTCAACTTAAGCTTGAATCCTGCATCAGGTCTGCATGAGTTCGCAATTTTCATGCTCTCTCATTACTTTGGAAGTGAGGGTGACACACTCTATGCAGCTGGTTACTGAAGCACGAACAAAAATCCACCTCTCTGAGGTTACAAGAGTCATTCGGGTTCGTATAACGCATGCATCGCCTCGATGGCTCAGAATCAATAAATTTTTGTGCTATACATGCCGATATGACGATCTGAGTTGAGGCATGCTGTATGGGGCTTGACATGATTAATTTTCACCACCTGGTGTTCTATAAGGTGCATTCGAATCTGGGTAGGAAGCATTTCTTCGATTTCAACCCCATCGAAAAGCAATAGCCGTGGTCGGTATCGAGGCTGCGAGGTGTCAATCAGGAACAGCGCCACAGCGGTTTGGCTACCGCATCGGATGTCATGGGGGTTTTCAGGATGCATTGGTGAAGCCTTGTGACGCGCACAACGGCTTTCATTAAAATGGCATTGCTTTGGGATACCACTTCTTACGAAAACGTCGCATCCATAACCACAACCTTGCTGCCACTGCGTAGTTCCACCACGATCTTTAGCACAGTACACAAATTACGAAATGGAGCGCACATGCTGGAATTTATGGGAAGCGACATTTTCGTAACGTGGCTAAATAAATGTTATAGCACTACCGGTTTTCAGTAACGCGTTTCTGCGATCTTCGGCAAGACGCAAGAACCCTCTACCAAGCTAACCACGTGACCGCGCATTACACTGCATCCATGCAGTGGCGCAGTTTACATCGACCCATTTTAATATTGCGCGATCTCCAAGATCAGTGCTCTTTATTCGGCGAGAAATTGGCTGCTCAGACATGTCACACCCAGGGGAAGAAGGCGTATAAAGCTTGGCTTTATTAACAGAATTATATGCGCTTGATGGTGCATATTTGTTGAAGTTAGGGTATTTACGTACCGTCTGTTATTTCACTGTGTAATTGCCTTTAGAACAGAGCCTGCCACCGGAATATATGCAGAGGTACCACAGGTGGTTGTTTAAATCAATTCTTTTATACACGTGTTACTCTCTGTATGAGCTTTCCCACAAGACAGCAGCAGCAACAGCAACGGTAAGCAAAACTGGGGAGAGTTCGCAAAGAAAGAACTTTTGTATCCATGCAGATTTGCTAAAAGGGCTCGTTGTGGTAGCAGGAGTCTCTATGGCATTCTGCTGCTGAAGATAAGGCGGCTCTATGGAGCCTACATGACTTGCTTGTACGCTCCTTAGGCCGCGCGCTCGATGTCAGCTCATGGCGGCTCATGAAGACTGAATACGAAAACGGTTGTGCACGAAGCTTCAGGTGTACGTTCAATGGCTCCAGGCTCTCCACAATAATCTGGACTTCCTCGCTACGGTGTCTCTTACAAGAACCCTTGTAAAGCCATTACTACTCTTCTCATCTGTAGTGTGGTACATCTGGTACGCCTTGTGGATTTGAGTGACATTGGAACCAATTCAGCGGCACGATCGCGATGTAATTAATTTTATTCTTCTGATTATGCTGGCTGTAGCAGCATGACCACTATGTAAGCTGTACAGTTTCTGTTCACACTGGACTTTTACTTAGGACTCCGCTTTCTTTTCTTCGTTTAGACAATCAAATTCTGCAGATCAAACGCGCATGTTGGCAAAAGTATATTTATACAGACCTGCGTCGTGCCCTGTCTGACTGCTGTCCCGAAATTTGCAGAAGGCATAAAACAATTCGACAAGGCAAGAATCCGGACAGATAAAAAGATAAACACGTGGACAGGGAGAAAAAACCAGATTTTTATTTTATTAGGGCAGTGTACTTAAATGGTCCTGTCTGCCTTTTTCTTCATTTAGTAAATGACGTTTGACTACGGATCACCAGGGTTGTGCCTCAGTTTTTCTAACACACCCAAAATACGCATTTGTGTCATTTTCTAATGCTTCCGCAGCTGAAAACGCCTGCCAGTTGCAATTTGCGTCGAGCAGGGCGCTTCCATTAGCGACAAAAGCAAGTATAGGAAAGGGGGTATCAGGAGCCGCTGAGGGGCTCAGGGCTCGATGTATTATGAAGCTGCATTTTTTATTAAATGTTTATCAAAAGATTTGGGGCCTCGTATTGATGGTGAAGCACCAAACGAGGCCTCAGTTTTTCTAACACACCCAAAATACGCATTTGTGTCATTTTCTAATGCTTCCGCAGCTGAAAACGCCTGCCAGTTGCAATTTGCGTCGAGCAGGGCGCTTCCATTAGCGACAAAAGCAAGTATAGGAAAGGGGGTATCAGGAGCCGCTGAGGGGCTCAGGGCTCGATGTATTATGAAGCTGCATTTTTTATTAAATGTTTATTAAAAGATTTGGGGCCTCGTATTGATGGTGAAGCACCAAACGAGGCCTCAGTTTTTCTAACACGCCCAAAATACGCATTTGTGTCCTTTTATAATGCTTCCGCAGCTGAAAACGCCTGCCAGTTGCAATTTGCGTCGAGCAGGACGCTTCCATTAGCGACAAAAGCAAGTATAGGAAAGGGGGTATCAGGAGCCGCTGAGGGGCTCAGGGCTCCATGTATTATGAAGCTGCATTTTTTATTAAATGTTTATCAAAAGATTTGGGGCCTCGTATTGATGGTGAAGCACCAAACGAGGCCTCAGTTTTTCTAACACACCCAAAATACGCATTTGTGTCATTTTCTAATGCTTCCGCAGCTGAAAACGCCTGCCAGTTGCAATTTGCGTCGAGCAGGGCGCTTCCATTAGCGACAAAAGCAAGTATAGGAAAGGGGGTGTCAGGAGCCGCTGAGGGGCTCAGGGCTCGATGTATTATGAAGCTGCATTTTTTATTAAATGTTTATCAAAAGATTTGGGGCCTCGTATTGATGGTGAAGCACCAAACGAGGCCTCAGTTTTTCTAACACACCCAAAATACGCATTTGTGTCATTTTCTAATGCTTCCGCAGCTGCAAACGCCTGGCAGTTGCAATTTGCGTCGAGCAGGGCGCTTCCATTAGCGACAAAAGCAAGTATAGGAAAGGGGGTATCAGGAGCCGCTGAGGGGCTCAGGGCTCGATGTATTATGAAGCTGCATTTTTTATTAAATGTTTATCAAAAGATTTGGGGCCTCGTATTGATGGTGAAGCGCCAAACGAGGCCTCAGTTTTTCTAACACACCCAAAATACGCATTTGTGTCATTTTCTAATGCTTCCGCAGCTGAAAACGCCTGCCAGTTGCAATTTGCGTCGAGCAGGGCGCTTCCATTAGCGACAAAAGCAAGTATAGGAAAGGGGGTATCAGGAGCCGCTGAGGGGCTCAGGGCTCGATGTATTATGAAGCTGCATTTTTTATTAAATGTTTATCAAAAGATTTGGGGCCTCGTATTGATGGTGAAGCACCAAACGAGGCCTCAGTTTTTCTAACACACCCAAAATACGCATTTGTGTCATTTTCTAATGCTTCCGCAGCTGAAAACGCCTGCCAGTTGCAATTTGCGTCGAGCAGGGCGCTTCCATTAGCGACAAAAGCAAGTATAGGAAAGGGGGTATCAGGAGCCGCTGAGGGGCTCAGGGCTCGATTATTATGAAGCTGCATTTTTATTAAATGTTTATCAAGTTTATCAAAGATTTGGGGCCTCGTATTGATGGTGAAGCACCTAACGAGGCCTCAGTTTTTCTAACACACCCAAAATACGCATTTGTGTCATTTTCTAATGCTTCCGCAGCTGAAAACGCCTGCCAGTTGCAATTTGCGTCGAGCAGGACGCTTCCCTAGACGACAAAAGCAAGTATAGGATAGGGGGTATCAGGAGCCGCTGAGGGGCTTAGGGCTCGATGTATTATGAAGCTGCATTTTTTATTAAATGTTTATCAAAAGATTTGGGGCCTCGTATTGATGGTGAAGCATCAAACACCACCATGTGCGCGAGTTAACAAATGAATTCTTTACATGCCGAGCTTTCGCGTTTTACGTGCCAAAACGGCGATATGGATATGAGGCTGACCGTAGTGAGGGACTCTGGAATAATTTTGACCAGCTGGGGTTCGTTAACGTGCATGCAATGCACGGTACAAGGACACGCGGCCGCCGCAGCCCGATATTTGGTCCCGCTCGTTCGGGCTTATTAATGCAACGCCATTGCCACTATGCCACCACGGCAGGTTGGCGCCTTGGCAAACAAGCAACATTCAATGTAAAACAATGGCGACAAGCAAAGGTTTCGACGGTTTAAATGTCACTCAAGCGTGGGGTGCATGCTCCAAAGTTTTACGACAAAGTTCGCGCTTAAGAAATAGAATCGGCGGCAGAACACCGAATTTATTCCTATTTAGAATCTACGATCTATTTAGAATGTGTAATCTACGTATAGAAATAAATTTTGAATGAATAATACATATATTATACTCGCTATATGTTTCATTGATGGCGGTCGCTGCAAGCCTGCAGGCGAAAATAACCAAGTGCTGTCGCACGAATAGCCCAGGTAAAACCACTCGCAGATTTCTTTTTGAATAAAACTGATGAACATCAGAATGGCGTCGTGCTCAGAAGAAAGAAAGAAAATCACGCGAGATTTCACATAGAAGGCGGAGAATGAAACAGTGTAATCAAAACAAGGGCAATATGCGGGTTCTTGAGCAAGGAATTAGTCACTTTGTCAGACATGTGCAATAATCTTGGTAACAATATGCGCGATTTGGGCTTCATAAGATGTCTTTGGGATACCATTTCAGGCAAAGTATGACCAAAACTCGCCCTGTGACAAAGCCGGGGCCTGTAGTCGCTGCTGAGCAGTGTTTTTTTCTTCTTTTTTTTCGCAACATTAGATCATTGCCATGCAGATGATTGAAGTCGTAGAGAAGCACGGCCATGTTAATCGCGTGATTGACTCTTTCATGGTGAAACTAAATGATTTGTTATTGCCTATTAGCTGACTAGTGTTCATGCTGCATGCTTGCGTAACATGGCCGCGCATCGTATTTACGCTTTCAAGAAACAGGAATGCCTGATACCACTTCGCTTGACGCTATACATGCCGCACGATGCTAAGTTGTAACAGCTATGTTTCTTTTTTTGCTTTTTTTACACTGCACTCTCAATCAATTCTACCGATTCAAAATGATGTCAAACTTCTTCGAAAACACAATAGGCCATAAGACATGCGTAATCAAACGGTAATGATTATTTTTCTTTTTGTCGTTTAGACACGTGTTCGTTGTTACAAACAGAGGAACGTGAGCCCAAAGCATGACGGTCGGAGCGATTCTGCGGACGAATTGGCTCACGGTAGTCGTCACGCGTTGGACGCTTCCGACGGTGCCGTTAGCCCGATGAAAATAACTGGGCATGCCAGATTGTCAGCCGGTGTCAGCTTTTCTGATAACAAACGCCTGGCGATTGCCGCCGAAGGTAAATCGTCATTTGGAAGCTGATAGTTTGGTTCATGCACTCCAAGCTTCACGGATCAACTATGCCCACTGTTTAAACGTGTATCACACTACAGTCGAGAATATTGCTCGTACTTGCAACAGAAAGTTATTCGAAAACAGCAATGACGTTAAGAATGCAGTCTCATTAGACAAGGCTCTTTCGCTACAGAATCTGCGCGAATACTCAAGCATTTTCTGATTGAGCGGGCGCGTATTGGTGCACTTCTTGGTACACGTGGTACAGTAGAAACGGTATATTGCTTTTCACCGCCATATGACGTGCAAAATACAGAGATCTCGCAGTCTCTAAAGCTTTTGAATTTCGTAATAGTAAGTCAGGCACCCCCACACATCACCCCCAATACGAGGAAATATAAATTGCGCCAATCGACGCAATGCTAAAGTTCAGGCGCTTTACAATTCGTTTAATGAAACATTCACTGATTATATGACTTTCTTTCATTAAGAAATCTGCCTATGCGGAAAACAATAGACAATGCAGCATGAGAACTAAGTGGGTGCCATTATCAAGGAACTAGAAAGCTGCAATATCATATCTGTCAAATATTTCATTGCCTCGATATCACTCTACCTTCACTCTTGTGTGTTATGTGGGTGGATCCATGTTGTTATACTTATGTCGGAGGGTAGCAAAGGGAAAGACAATGTCTGCTGCCATAAAAGCATTTAAGTGTCAACGCCAAACATAACTAAATAATTTGTCGAACAATAACATTTCATTGCTGCTGTAGAGCCAAACTAAATGTTCCGTGTGTCTCTCTGCTTAGCGGCGATTGAAATCTGCATTTATACAATTGCGAGGCGAATGAGGTGAGTGCGTACTTTGACGAGCCTCCTCAATAAAGAGGTGCGTTGCAACAAAATTTTAAGTACCAGTACAACCGAAGACTACAGGGAATAATTATTTTGCAATTAACGAAAGATTACAGCGCAATGATTGCAGAATCAAGCGCTCGGATCCAGCAACATCTAGGCTTAAACATTGTGTAAGAAATTGTGGCCTGCGTAACACGACTACTGAAATAAACAACCCTAACTATAAAGTGAACTTACTTTCATAGTTTATCATGCAATATTTCAGTTGAGGAATTCAGCCTCATAGCTCGTAGACATAAAAAATTACTATGGTGGTCTTATCTAAGTGGCAGTGTTTCAGTGAGCACGAAGCGTAGGAAAAATCACGCGATATCATTCTATTCGGTCCTCATTCTATCCCACACTTTGCTTCTGATGAAACGAAGACATGAACATATCACCAACTAGCTAGACAGCAAAGATTATTGACATTTAAGTCTTTTCTAATGCAGATATTACACATTTCACCATCTATTACACTAAAGGCTTGCCGGGAAGTCTGCGCCTAAAAACACGCACGTTTGAATTTCAAGAAGTTTTTTGAAATGATATCTGGTGAAAGTATTTTTATAATTCAATTAGCGCGTCGCTTATTTCAAGTTTACTGTGTCTTTTGGAATGTAACGACCATTATATTGTCGCGGAGAAATTCATGACGATGGATTAAACTAACTGCGGAGCGCCATAACTTCGTCTTGGCGGGTCGTAACTTAAGAACGTTTTCGTAGTTTTATACAGATAACCCAAAATAAGTGTACGATAATATTGTTTGGAATAATAGCTTAAAAAACTAGTTGAAGCCGAACTGCAATGTAGCCACACGTTGCAAGACATTCGCTCTGAAAAAGAGTGGGGAGAAAAACGCCTAGACTGAGTAGTTCCAGCTGCAGCGACAATGACGACGGTGCTTAGGGCGCTATTCTTTACCTCCCACACCAACACTGTCCACAAGGAGGCGAGTAAATTGGAGGAAGGGAAAACTGCCTAGGGTGGTTCGAGCGCTAGCAACGGGGAACCCAAATCATTCCCGTCCAACCAGTGGCAATCACACCACTCGTCCAGTCAACGCTGGAAGAAGGAAAGCCAGAAGAGTGGGGAGGGCTCAACTCGGTACGCCACGTGGTGGTCGATTTTGGAACTAGGGGCGCATGAGCCGCAATCCTGGCCTCCCCTGTGCAACTAGTTACGTTCTGTAAGGCGCAAATGACAATGCAGGCAATCGCCGTTTCTCGCTTCAGATAAATGACAGATATCGAACGAATACTCGACGCTTTTTGGAAATTAGTTATTGATGCGAGTTCTGTAAGGTGTAAACTGGGAAACCTTTGGCTGACGTACCCAAATCCAATTGCCACGCCTGCGAACGCGTGAGACACAAAGTATAAGGCTACATTCTATACTTCACTGGAAGTAATTGTCTAGCCGCTGTAGCTTTATTCCTGTAATAATTTACGTGTTGTAGCAAATAACTGTTTTTTCCTCAAGCATCTCTAACATCACCTGTATCCTATGAGTCACTGCAAGTGGTGGACACTAACGCAAGTCGGGCACATTGTACTAATAAGCCTTTGTTCGTGATATTCTGGAAACACAAAACGAGTGCTGTTTTTGGCATACTAAGTTGTGAAACGAAATTTTAAGCTTTGTATAAGAGGCTCCATGCGGGGTAGGAGGATACTGCAATTCCTTCATTATGAAAATTGTCCGTTATTTGTTAATTAGAAGATATCAGTAAAAGCTTGTCCTCATGAGTACCTTGATCTAGCATTCCTTTTTTTCTTTTTTTTAGAATGCCGTAATAATTCAGAGTTCAGCTGACAAGACCTCCCTTCTAACAAGTGACAAGAGGAACTACAGACGATATCATACGGTAGAGCTACATTCGATAAGGCGAAACAAGTAGTGAACAAACAAGTAGGGATTCAAATTACCATTGTCAACACAAGGGCAATACTCAGAATAGACTCCATGATCGGGTGTGATGGAGCACTGCTGGCCTAGTGCTGCAAGATGTTGGCAAGTCGGGGTGCCGCAGGTTTTTTTCAAGCAGCACAATCCGTGCTGACACTGGCAGGTGGCATTACACTGCGCGCCTACCGGTTTATTCTGCAATGGGAAAGTAATTATTTTTTCACTTGGACGAAATTATTATTCGCACGAAATCATATATTCAGCCTCGGCATTTTCTTTACTCATCTGTTCGTTGGAAAAGCGAAAATTTCCAAGAGAAAAATTATCAATAACCTGCTTGCAGCCTTAGCAAAAATAGTTTGAGACATGCAATAAGATGCGAACCCAAAGAAAAACTCCGGTAGTATAACGTGGTTAAATATACTTATATGAGACTAAGTGTATATACATATTTCGTCACATATTCAAGAACACCTGTAATCACATAGAACTTACGACTGCTAAGACATTGTCATTAAATGTGAAGGAGAAGCGTGTCACACCCTTCCACGAGGTGAATGACAAAAGCGCACACAGTCCGATCGCGGAGATATTCCAGTAAAGAAACATGGGCAATTCCCGAACGTAGCGTAGTCCCAACAAACCACCTGGGGCCCTAATGCACCTAAACACTTGTCTGGCTTCGATGTCAACCGCTGTTGACTCACCTTGTTCTTTTTTTTCTTGTGCATTTAAAATATTAATATTTTTAATTTCTTGCTTACCAATCATATCGACGGCGCTCAAGGTAGCGACACTCGCAGTCGATACATAGACAGCCATAAGACACAGTTGAGTCTGTGGCCGTGATTGACAATAATTTCAAGAGTTGCCTGCCAGCAACTATTCTACTCTGGCCTCACTGTTTTACAAGATCATTCGTGTCATGTCGCTAAGGTGGCTGCAATTTTTACCGAATAGGTGATGTTATCTTTAGCTAATATATACAGCCGACATTACTGGTTCCTACCCTTTCAGTGAAACATAATTTTCCCATTAGTTTCATGAGCGGACCTCGCGAGAGCTTTAGATGATTGTGTTGTCACCGTTCTCAATGATAAATTGTAATCAGCCTTACAGGCTACATCACTTTTTCGTAGCAGCGAGGCTCGAGTGATTAGAAGGTGCACGTTGTAGCTGTACTGCAGTTCTTGCTATTACATGAAACCAAGATGAGCTAAACATGTACGGAGAGCGAAGCTCCCAGGAAGAATGGGCGATGACTGCTTGTGCTTTGAATAGCAAATTTATTGTTTTGAAGGTCTGTTTAGAGAAAATGATGTTTTGATCTAGTTCTGCCAAATTTTCTTTGTTTCATTTGTGGATTGACCACCTGGTTACAATATTTCAGGTATCTACCACCTATGTCTCATGTAACTTTCCGGTTTCCATGAACCGTAAGCGAAGAACCTGATCATCGAATTTGTCATCCCTCACATCCGAGCAATTTGGCGTTTTAAGAGAATGTCTTCTTTGGGAGACTTCTATTCAATTTGCTGTTCAAGGTATCTGGTTATCTGGCGAATTTAGTCTCGTAAAAGTAAATAATTTGAGGCCTTCTTGTACACCAAGGATAACAAAAAAGGCCTCAAAATGAGCCTTTGAACAAAAAAATAAATAACGTACCAATTTAGCGCGGAGGTATGTACGAAGCAGTAATAATGCGTTATCAACGCCAAGATGCCGGAATGAATCGCAGATGCGTTGTTTCAAGCGCGCGCGAGTAAAACGCAAACCGGAATGCGGGTTTACTCAACGAAATATATGGTCTGATCGCGGAGATATTCCAGTAAAGAAACATAGGCAAATCCCGAACGTAGCGTAATCCCAACAAACCACATGGTGCCCTAATGCACCTAAAAACTTGTTTGGCTTCGATGTCAACCGCTGTTGACCCACCTTGTTCTTTTTTTATTGTGCATTTAAAATATTATTATTTTTTGCCTACCAATCATATCGACGGCGCTCAAGGTAGCAATACTCGCAGTCGATACATCGACAGCCATAAGACACAGTTGAGACGAGACAGAATTCCGTGCATGTGGGCGACTGCAGTTAATTGAATTAAAATAATGCGGCGCACTGACTAATTCCTATGTATACGGGACATTTCCACCATATTTCACAATATTTTGGCGAGCTAATTTGCGCCCAATTGCTACGTTATATCCGCGCATCGGTCGCATGAACAGCCTCTCTCATTACGGTGGATGTGTGTACTATAGTTGGAGGTGGTGCCCAATTAACGGGGACACACAAACAAAGAGAGAGAGAGAAACATTTATTTAGAGACAAGCAGAGAGGTCGGCCTAAGCTGTAACTTGCTCTGGCCGGGACTGAGCCACAACGAAGCATGAAAGAGAAGCGCCTAAATGCAAGTACTTTGTTGTTTCTGTGTTCCTGTTAAGTTCGCGCTATCTGCCACCATGGATTTGTACCGAAAAGTACGATCAAATTGCCTCTTAGTACGTTTATAATTTGATATGGGGCAGTAAATAATAATAACTTACTAAAGCAAAAATCAGGCAATGGTGCCTACAAATGTAGAGTGGTAGTGCCTTCGAGAAAGCTACATAATCTGTGTAATTATCTTCTAAAAGGAGTCTAACTATACGAGCACTATGGATAACACAAACTAAATCTCGTTGTTAAAGTTATATTGAAATATTTGGAACGAGGAAAAACAACTGTTTATCATTAATATGTGCATTTCACTATTGAAACAAAACTGCGGAATAATTCAAGACGGAATCGAACAGAATTTTATAATATGTGCATACAGCGAAGTGGAATTCTTTAACTGATACGTCTGTTGCAATAAATAATCAGAAAATCAAGACAAGTTGACTACATAAATGTCCAAGAAAGCTTGTTAGTCTGTCAGCCTTTTCGCCAAGAACACACGAGTAGTGAACCGATATATAGCTGCCAATAAAATTCTCAATTTTAAATGCAAAGCATTTCTTGGCGAAGATTTGCTACTTTTAAAGTATCTATCTATCTATCTAACTATTTATCTATCTATTTAGCCGCTTACGTCGTACCTATGACAAGCCGCATATTTAGCCGCATACTATGACAAGAGTACATGAGGAACATAAATGACATGTCATGACAGCAGTAGCGCACCCAGGATCTCTGCCAGGGGGGGGGGTTGACAGTTTGCCAATACCATCTAAACAGCACTAATTTCGATTTCCTCACGGGAAATTGTTAAAAAAAGGCGCTTTTTGCGAGTGTGCAGACGATTGCGCGTCTTACATCTTAGTTGCAGTACTCAAATGCGTAAGGAAAGAAAAGGGGTTAAACAAAAGGAGGGGTTAAGTCGGCCTCAGGGGGAGGGGGGTTCCAACCCCCGAATCCCCCCCCCCCCCCGTCGGTGCGCCACTGCATGACAGTCATGTCATGACATGCGTGTCATGTAGGGCATGCCAGTGACCCAGCGAGAAAGATTGACACTTAAAAACCACTGAAATGTGTTCGGACGCGGGTACTAAGTGAAGGAAACACAAAATGATTCTGGTAGAAGTCATAGTCATGATCATTACTCAAAGAATAAAGATTAACACTCAAAAACCAATGGAAAGGGTTTGGATGTGGTGCTAAGTGAAGGAAAAGGCTGAAGTTTGATGATCGAAGTCATGTAATGAGCAAAACTAAGACTTTCGCCTTATGGTCTCCTAGGTGTAGCTAAAGGGACTCCTGAGGGATCATGATATGAATGTCATGACGTGCGTGTCATGTAGGTCATGATGCTCTCATGGTCGTTTCGTTAACTTGGTGAGATCATCGCACACTGCTTCGGATAACATCGATTCCCACTTTTTTATTATATATTCTGCATAATACAATAAAATACGTTATGGTAGATTTGTTCAGACAATTTAAAAATAAACCTAACATGCCTAAATCTGCTCAGCTAGAAGTGCCTAAATATTAGTTTTTTGTATATAAATGAACTAAGGTAAAAGTTGGGCTTTGTAAACATAACTTCTGTTACAACGATTTACTCTGCATGGTTCCTTTTTTTATATTATCAGCCGTAGGCTATAGTTTGTTTCAGGACATTCATAAGAAAACGCTGTACTTTACAAAGGGCCGTTGCTTAGCAGTTGATTGATAACAACTTTTTTAAAGCATCGGCAGAAACATAACCGAACATAACGACGATCATATTGTACGGTAATAGCTGGAGTGAAATCAGGTAACTTAAAACAAAATATTACTAATACGTTCCTAATTGAAGTTCTTGTTTAAATTTTATACCGAAGCAGCGCACACCTATGTACGACCGAGAAATATTTATAGTTGGCAGATTGGCAGGTAACTACTTACAATTGGAGGAACAGTAAATGCTAAGTTTACTAACAGCAACGAAACGCAGTTGAGCAGCAAGTACCGATAGAAGTAGCTGCATGTCTGCTTTTGCGATTGCTTCCGAGCACACCTATTGAATAGAGTCGCGCGCTCTAGGAATTATATTGTTCGATAATGCGCCGCCCAGGTGTTCAGGGCGATGCAATTGACGTCATGATGACGTAAGTTTCGACGCTAATATATTGTTGCTCTTAAAATACGATTGTAGCTCACGAGTCGACAACGCTTCTCGTTACGCATTGCTGTAATATTTGAAACGTATGACCACATATAGTGCTTAAATTGCTTTGTGCACGTGTTTGAAGCATTTATTCAAAATTTCATGCGTACAATTTGTTTAGGCAAACCAGTTCTTGACCAATTGATTGTACAACTATTTTTTTGTTGGAACTATAAGAGCAGGATTATTTATGTTTTCTTCACTTCTTTCGTGCAATACACTACTGCCGTCGGAATTCGAGAAATAAGAAATATCTTAAATATTGAAGCCAATAAAACAGCATCTAAATTTTTAAGAGTGACGTAGTTACTAAAGTCTCTGCGATTATTTATCAGGCACAACATCAATTTATTGGCACCGCAGACAACGCACACCTATATAACCATGAACAACTTTTTTTAGAAAATGCACCCTATGTAAGAACATTTCCTTTTCAATGGGAACTTGGAACTTCAAGAACGTTTTCTTACATGCCATTGGTTTGTGTCTCATGTGATTATGCTTGCTGCGTGCTGCTAACGCGCTGACCATTCCCTGACATGTACCGCCACACTACGTGGGAGCTATTTATCTAACTGTAAACAACCCACAATCAATCATTGTTCTGCTTTACCATCACTGTCATTTGCAGGCTCATTTCGATTTAGGTAGGTGGTACGTGAAGCTTTGAGTTCTTCCGATAAAGTTGTGGAAGTTCAAGTTTAAGTTTATTTCAGACAACTAGAAAAACATTTTAAATGTACAGTTGCCATGTCTTTACTGGTTCGATCGGCGCCTTGCGCATGTGGTCTCAGGTTGAACAGTGAGTTGCAATGAATGCTTCTTCCAATTTTGCCACTTGGATGATACTGGTAGCCAGTCGCGCAGAATAAAAGTTGCCAGCCGGGCATTTTGTCTAGCTTATGGCACTTATCTCTCTTACTAGAGTGGGTGGAGCATCCTGCTTGAGCTCGGTAATCGCCGCATATGAATATGCTACCCTATTTACGCAAGCCAAATTTAACATATTTGGAATCACCAGGTCTACGCAGCGCTGTGGATCTGGTCGATCCTGTAGGCGTGACAGAAGTTAGGGAAAGCTTAGCACCTTTGAGGATTCTTTGGATGTTAAATGAATATTTCTCATTATATCAGGCCTTAAGCCGGAAGGAGGGAGGTAAAAGTGCCTATCACACATTGTATTGTGCCTTTGCAATAAACTTGTTCAGCGGAACGGATGCGAACCCGTGTCCCAAAGCACAATAGTCCGATGCTATACTAATTTTGTCGCAAGGATGGACTCGAAGGTGGGCATTCGCTTATATGACTTGAAGGGGAAAGTTTCAAATAAAGTCACGTCAAGTCAAAAGTGGGGCAAGTTTCAAGTAAAGGTGTGTCTGTAGGAGGCTCGCACACCAGCAACACCTTAAGCCTCGTTTGCTCTGCCCTAATGGAAAATGGCGGAGAAGGAACCGACATACTTTGAAATAAGACCACGTTTCGATCAGTAGGAGATATTTTCACAGGCGAAGAGTCACGTGAGGGTGTTTGGCGGGATGGTGTTGGTGGGAGTGCAAGAATATGGCAGGTTATGTGCCTTCTGATGAGCAGCAATATTGTCAGGTTTGGTGACACCACCTTGAATTCACTGTACCATTTCGCTAGTACCTGTATTCCGATTAAGGGCTTGTATCTCCTCACGTGAATAACGAAGAATGATGTTACGCATCCCGTGTAATTCTTAGGGCACATTGTAGGTCGTTTGTTTGAGGTACAGAATGTGTGCCAAGAGAAGGGAAATGCAGTCGAGGCCGACAGAGGATTGAGTGGTGAGAGGAAATCAGGAAATTTACAGGAAAAGATGGAATCTGCTGCCGCATGACGGCAAATTTCAGATCGCTGTAAGAGCTCTTTCTCCTGCACTGTGCATGAAATAGGCGGAAAACTATGGCGACGATGATCATTGTTATGGTGATAATTATGCTGCATGATTATCGCTCAGCACTAGCTTTCACACTCACGCGTGCACGTCAGATGACCGCTATGAGGGCTATGAGCACATCCTGGTGGGTTGAAGAGATGATGGAAGCTTAGAGTAGAAGCTGAGCTTGCGGTGGGTCATGGATGGCATCAACTTTTGTTAGGTGAACTCTGGCTTCCAGGTATGCATAATGTTTGGTGAGCACATATAAAGTTACATACCAAGTGTATTTTTTAGATCATACACCTTTTTTAAAAAACGGCTGCGTAAGATAGTGTAAATCTAGTCATTCAGGTAAATTACACAAATCTGCTGAGAACTTGCACGGGAAAACTGCAATTTATAATTGACGCGTTATTAGAAAAACACTAAATTACTCTACGGCGCGTATTGGAATTTACGAACTGTGGCCTGTGATTTTGACAGGTGTATTCACTTCGAACAAATGCGACGAGTGCGCGACAAAATACATGGGCATTGGCATCGGTGACACCACTAGGCACACCATGCTAAGCGCCGTACTTTTTTTGTACATATATTCCTCTGACTACTATTCCTGCTGCTCCTGTCGTACTGATTCGAAGGGTTACAAAGGCTTTTCCTCACGCTTCCAATCAATCATCCGTGTTTTTTTTTTCTTTGCCGCAAACAGTGTGAACGTTTTCTGAGCGGCGTAAAAGAAAGATGCGACCAAGCGGCTCTTTCTGTAGATTTGGTGGCACCGCGAAGTCCACCATACCGAGCAACCAGTGTATTTTCTTGTTGCTATAATTGTCGTATGATAGTTAGGGAGCTTGCTGCAGTGAAGCGGTGATGTTGCAAAAAATTGCTGAATCACTTTCAACTTCACTAAAAGTTCTAGTTGATTTTTTTTTCCTTTATACTTTTAGCGACGATCGCTTGCAGAAAATGAGCTGACGAATAGGCACTAAACCCACACGACGACGCTACGAAAATCGGAAAGAAGGAAGTTGACGTTCGAGGTAGCACGCGAGCTTGCCGAACAGCTCGACGGAGCTCAACTGACTGCACTCACGGCTAAACTGGCTGTACATTCTCTTCTCGGCCTCCAGATGCCAGAAGAACTCAATGTGCACAAATTGAACTGTAAGGTCTTCGGCGTGGCGCCGCTTTCGATATATTGAGTGCGCTCTTGAACGGGCGTTCTACATACGCGTGCTCCAGCCCTATACATTTGCCTGATATTTTCAAGGAGATTTTACAGCTGTTCAATATACACAATAATTCGTTATACGTGGGTTTCAATATTGTGACGGGGCGTCTGTAGTGATACGTCGACTGTAGTGATAATGTTATTTGAAACCTCACACTTCAAAAATTTGTAAAGATAAAAATTGTTAAACTATTTTTAGAGAAGAAATGGTGATTTTCTTTTGTAACATATTTGTTCATTATTAAATAAATGCCGAGCATATACACGCTCAATGTAACAATATATGGGTTTTATTTCTTTGCGCAATTCGAGATCCAACAGAGGCAGTACATAAATAATCGTGCCCTCAATCATTATGCTATTAAAGTGTGCCATTGGTCCAACAATAATTGCGTGGTTCGTGCACTTTCTAGTACATTAGAAATTTATGTAGCTTATTAGTGACACAAAATATTCAGCAAAAATAAAAAAAAACAGTTCAAGTTTCCACAAAACCGCTATACATAGCACGTTGCATTGTAATATTGAATAATTATGGTGCTTTTTGCTTTAGCACATGTTAGTGATTATAAAAACTGTATCCAACCATGCATGCTCGACAATACAGCAAGCAGTGTGCGTGCCATGATAAACAGGAAAAAAATTCACCCTTTTGTATACGGAAATGTTTGACAGGACAAAGGCGCCACAATACTTTTGGCCCCAGTTATTGTTGAAGTTTTGAACATGCAAGTCATGAATAAACAATTTGCTGGCTGCGCACGCTTCGCGGAAGTATGCTACCATAGTGTGGCTGTCCTTACGTGTTTGCACTGAAAAGAATACGGTTTAAACAAAGATATGCGGTCACGCCCTTGACGTCTTGGTCTTTTTTTTTCTTCTTTTTTATGTGTATTCAGTTTCCGTCCAGTGCACTGCGTGTGTCAACGCACGAATTCTTAATCTTGGAGGTCCATACGTTCCGTAGTGCAAAAACAGTGAACAGCTTGATTCTGCTTTAAAGCATAAATAAAGAAGTCAAAACTTTAGCATTCTGCTTTATAATTCACTTGTCTCCTCATTGCTAGAGTATTGTAATATTGTGTGGTGCACAACTGGCGTTACAAAACTAAAAAAGCTGCATATGCTTCAGAAGAGAGCTGTCCGGTGTATAGCAAATGTCCCTTACCTCTACCCTATATCTAAACTGTTTCTTAAATTTTTATGATATTATCACATTATGAATGTGATATTTTATGAGTGTTTTGCTTATTTGACTACAGTATAACGATGATGTATAAATGCTTCCTCCGTTATAACGTAAATTATTCTCTCTCCTTAGCGAACTTGAAGGAAAATACGTATATAAAGAATACGAGGTTCAAAGAACCATGGGCTGTGCCCACCCTCAGAGTTATACACAATCATTACGTTACACGATGCATGTGCTAACAAATAAACTATTCAAGGAGGAATTTGATACGTGTGTACGCTTCTACTAAAGCCATGAAGTGTTTTTGTTGGGACAAACTGTCCCAGAACAGCAGTGTTATCTTACTCTATTATCTGTTATTCGGATGAAAGTTTTTTTCTATTTGTCTATGCAATACTTTGAGCCGAATTCCGAGCGAAATAATTTTGGCCCCAGTGATTGTTGAGCAAGTTTTGAAGATGCAAATCGTGGAAAAACAATTTTGCTGGCTGCGCATGCTTTAGCGCAAGTTTGCAATCATGGGGTAGCTGTGCTTACGTGGTTGCATTGACGCTTCTTTTTATGAGCGTTGCTTGTTGAGCAGCATAGTCGTCATAAAATACAGAATACGTACATCTTGTTTGTATTCTTGAGAGTATCGTGTTTTCTCGACCCCGTTTGCGCAGAATACCGTCTATACAACGCTCACAACATCAAGCAGCTAGTAGAAGGAAAATCTAAGTAGAGGTGTGTGCATATTCAAATAAGAAAGCCGAAAATCCCGTTAAACGTGTGCAGAACGATGACGTCTTATGATTACCATCATCATCTCGACCACCATCATTCATCAGCCTATTTTTGTTTTCACTGCAGGACAAAGACCTCTCCAAGAGATCGCCAATTACCGCACAATGGGAGATTCCTTTCCAAGGGATCTCCATTTACCCCACTAGAATATCATGTCGTCGAATAACCCGTCTTAGCGCCCACTGATTTCAACTTGCGCCTGCAACTTTCATAATTTCATCACACCAAGTAGTAATTTTTCATCATCGTCGACGGCGTTTTCCTTCCCTTGGCACACAATCTCTATTTCGAGTGGTCCACTGGTTATCTGATGCATGGCTCGGCAAGCTCAATTTTTTACAGCGAAGCTGCATACCTCTCGTTGGCCGGAAAATTGCGTGGCGTAAACAGAAAACGTCATACTCCATACCGGCTGTGCAATAGCTTCGCCTAGTTGGGGGAGAGAGAGCTGAGAAATTGTAAAAGCAGAGTATAAAAATAGCATCGCGCAGCCCAGTGGATGCGAGGTGGCGAGGAGGAGGGAGACATGGGGTAGTGGGAAGCATACAGCTGCTGCACGTATCATCATAGAGCTGCTTTGGCGCTGAGCCGTGCTCCCTCAAGGGCTGCAGAAGATAGCGCCAACCTTTCCCTTTCCCTCAAGAACCACTTATCGATCGAGCTGCTGCAGACGCCAACCGCGTTTCCCCGCGTTCGCACCGAACGCGCCTGGTCTCCATGACTGCAGCCGATGCCTCTGGCGACGGCTCGGCAGGTTTCGACCAGAGAACTGGGTGGGTATTCTGTAAGAATCCACCTAGTGGACTGTCCACTTCGGCTGCCGCCAATGCCTCAGGCCTCACGAGTGCGAAGGAGACTAGCTGGCACTTTCGCGCTCGTGAGGCCTGAGCCAATAGCGACAGCCGAAGTGGGTAGTCCAATAGGTGGACTCTTGCAGAATTCCCACCCAGGACACTAGTTGCTTCCGAAAGACTGAAGCGAGAGCTAAGGAAGCTGAAACGAAGCGTCGCTGAAGAGAACATCCCGAGTTTAGATTTAGGGAAGTCGAGAGTTCGCGTAGGCGAAGAAATGAAGATCCGAAGGCTTGTGATTGTGGCCAGTTGAAGTCATCGCGATGCTACGCAGAACATCGCGAAGAAATCTGGTGAAAGTAAGTGTGTGGTTTGCGACTTTTTTACTAGGCTTTCCGCAGCTCCGATGCTTAGTGGGGCTTGCGGTAACAGAGCCACGCATAATTTTTTTTTACCACAGCTGCATACCTCTTGTTGGTCGGAAAATTGCGTGGCGTGAACAGAAAATGCCAGGTTAACAACTGAAAGCAAACGACGTATCTTTCTTTGACAAGAGCCATATATATATATATATATATATATATATATATATATATACACGAGAAGAAAGGGAAGCGATATGATATATATATATATATATATACGAGAAGAAAGGGAAGCGATATGATATATATATATATATATTGTGAGCGCTAACTGTGAAGTTCATCATCGTCTTCATCTGTATATACCCATCCTCACGATCATCATCATTTTGTCGGGTTGGTGTTCGTGGGCTGTCTCGCGCTGTGTGACAATAGAAGAGCTCTGCCTTCGTCTCGGGCGTCGTCTCACAAGTGGTGGAGCGTGCGTTGACATACCTGTGCTCCTGCTCTACCGGTCACCCCTGGAGCTCCGCTCTGGTCGACGGTTGTGCTCGCCAAGGCCAGTCATGGCACAAACCACCGCATCCACTGCTGCCACCACCTCAGCTCCACCAGCTGGGCCTATTTGGTTCGTCACCGCACCGCAACGCGATCCTCAGCTTTTTCCTGGCCTTCGCGGTGAAGACGTGGAAGACTGGCTTGACGAGTACGAGAGGGTGAGCGCTTGCAACCATTGGGACGAGTCCGACAAGCTCCGCTATGTTGCCTTCTACCTGGGGCAGGTCGCACAAACTTGGTTTTTCAACCATGAGCGCGACTTCCCTGATTAGCCAGCATTTACTGCGCAGCTGCGACAGATATTTGGCACATCTGCTGGGCGCTCCGAAGTAGCGAAACAGAAGCTCGCTATCGGCATCCAGGGAGCCGAGGAATCTTATACCTCTTACATTGAAGACGTTCAGGGCCTCTGCCGTCGCGCTCAGAGTAACATGCCCGAAGCGGAACGTATCCGCCATATCCTGAAGGGCATCAACTCCGTTGCTTTTCACGCCCTTGTTATTGAGAACCCCACTTCCATTAGTGGCATCATCACGACTTGCCAACGACTTGCCACGATCTGCTCCTTTCGTCTTCCACGCGCCTCCTGCGAGGCTCACGTTACCAACCACGACGAATTGCGAGCGCTCATCTGCATCATCGTGCAAGTGGAGCTTCACGGCCATGCTCCGGCCAACACCGCCATTGCGTCTTTGCGCGCTCCTCCTCCCAGTTTGCGCGAGATCATTAAAGAAGAACTGACGTCCATGCCAAGTGTCACACATGCCCGGTCCCCTGCCTCTGTTTGTGCACCTTCTTACGCCGAGATTGCTTCGCGGCCTGCGGTCCCAGTTCCGTCTGCGCCTGCCACCGTTGTCTGCCACCACCTGGTCTCGATGGCAGCGAAGGCCCCTGTGCAACCACACGACTCTACCTGGCGCCCTTCCAACCCAGTATGTTTCTACTGTGGCATACGTGGTCATATCTCTCATTTCTGCCGCCGGCGCCAGCACGATGAACGACGTGGCTAATCCGCCTATGAGAGATACTATATGCCCAGATCGGACGCCTACGTAACAGGACCCTATATACCCTCGTCACGTCGCTCGCCCTCACCTCCTTTGTCTCAAAACATTTCCCGGTCTTCTCGCTCACCACGTCGTCGTTCCCCGTCTCCGTTCCGCCGTACTTCATCGCCCCTGCATCCTGCCTCCACTTCTTTCGACAACCACCCGGAAAACTAGACGCTGCAGTTTTTGGAGGAGAAACTGCTTGTTTGCGAACTGTACCAATTCCTCCTGCTCGCCCGACTAATTTACTCGCTGTTTGTGTGGAAGGTGTTTCTGTCGACGCTCTTATTGACACTGGCGCCGCTCTCTGTGTTATTCATCGCGAACTATGCTTCCGTCTACGAAAAGTGCAAACTCCGTATGTTGGTCCGGTCTTATCTGGCGCCAATGACAGTCCGATGTACCCTACCGGACAGTGTACGGCTCGTGTCCTCATCGACGGAATTCGCCATCATATTCAGTTTACTGTGCTTTCGTCGTGCGCTCATCCGATCATCTTAGGCTGGGATTTCTTGTCAGCTGCATCTGCTGTCATTTCGTGCGGACAACCACTGATACATATTATGGACACCGAGCTCTCTGACGCTGCCGATTCCTCACCACCCCACCTTGTCACAGCGGCAGATTTTGTTCTTCCATCAGGCCAAGCCCGCATTCTCACCATAAGATCAAGCGAAAATATCGACGGCGACGCAGTGGTTTCCCCGTCTCAGCGCTGCATTTTTCGGGGAATCGCCATCGCTTCTTGTCTAGTGCGTTTCTCACGCGGCAGCGCCAGTCTGACCGCCTACAACACGACATCAGAGCCACTTCTGCTGCCAGAGGGGTCCACTGTTGCCATGCTTATCGACGCAGCACCAGTATGTGTCGTCACTGCTTCGCCTCTTTCTTCCTTCGCCGAGTGTACGCCTACGGACGGTTCACCCAGTGCTCTCAGGGCCATTGTGAGTTCAGATGTGAGCCCAGCTCAGACTGTTGCCATGCTGACCGTCTTAAAGAAACACCAACCTTGCTTTGACGTGTGTTCAGATGGCTTGGGTAAAATAACCGTGGCCACTCATCAAATCGAAACCGACGGATCCCGCGTCATTCGTCGCCGCCCTTACCGTGTATCGTCTGCTGAACGGAAAGTTATAGAAGACCAAGTCAACGACATGCTCGCACGGAACGTTATAAGGCCTTCAGCAAGCCCTTGGTTGTCTTCTGTTGTCCTAGAAAAAAAAAGGACGGTTCGGTACGCTTTTGCGTCAATTATAGGGCGCTAAACAAAATTACCCGTAAGGATGTATTTCATATGCCCCGTATTGACGATGCTTTGGATACCTTACAAGGCGCCGAATACTTTTCGAGCCTCGACTTGCGTTCTGCATATTGGCAGATCCCAATGCATGAGCCCGACAAAGAGAGGACGGCGTTTGCAACACGTGATGGCCTTTTCGAATTCAACGCAATGCCTTTTGGTCTGTGCAATGCGCCAGCCACATTTGAACGAATGATCGATACCGTACTACGCGGCCTCAAATGGAAAACCGGCCTATGTTACCTGGACAACATTGTCATCTTTTGGTCCAGCTTCTCCCACCACCAGCAGGTGATGCAATAGCGCAAACACAAATAAACACAGAACTAAAAGAGGAAATTATATCGAAACGCTGTGAGGCGAGAAAAGGCAGTGACTTCTGACGCTACTCGACGAGTGTCCAGTTCTCTGGTCGAAAGCTGCTGAGCCGCCGCCAGAGGCATGGCTGCAGTGACGGACCCCGCGTGCGTTCGGCGCGAACGCGTGGAAACCCGGAAGGCGTAGGCAGCAGCTCTATGCGTTTCACGTTATCCGAAAGGCGGCGCTGCACAGAAACACCTTATCTTATCCCCTCTCCTCCTCGCGCCCAGTGCGGCCTTTCATTGGTCGCATCCTTCCCCAGCATGCCTCTCCTCTCTGCTGGCTCTCATCCTCTCCTGGTCGGCTCGGCTCTCATCCTCTCCTGGTCACGTGACCTGCGTGATTCCGGATAGACGGTGAACGATCGACCAAGAACAGCTTCGCTATTAAAAAAAGCTTCATTTGTCTTTTGGAAGAATAAAATCATTGAACTTGCTGGCCCGTGGTTGATCACTTATGAAATAGGAACTTGTAAGTGACTCGCATTTGATATTTGTAAGAGCCGAAAACAAGTACAATAACCATGCTCACATATCACAGCACGTCTGCTACGAGAGGTGGCGACGAATGTCAAGAGAACATTGATTGCATTTATTTGCTGGCATCGTCGGCGGGATTTCATTTTACCAGCAGCCACTAGCCACTTGCAAAAGTCTCCGTGTACCAAATTTTGGCCAGATGTGCTGTTTGCAAGGGGTGAGTTTCTAGTTCATATTGTAATATTCGGCCACTTGCCAATGCTTATGACGCTACAAATTATCTGTTAATAATGCCACGCGCTTGTGCCGCTTGCTCTCAGAAGAAGACGAGGACAGTCTTGTTCACGAGCTAGCGCTTTGGTCTATTGTCGGTGTTGCGCTGCCCCTTTGGTGACTCGGACTTACCTTAACGGCCTCTTTGAGAAGTCGCCTTTTCTTTAAACGTGCCAATTTTCTGGTGGAGGTGCGTGGTATTCTCGACCCATGCAACAGACCCCTCCCGGCAGCAGGAACGTTAGACTGATCACGGAGCTCACGCCAGTACACCGCGGCAGCCGGAGAATCCTGGGATTGGCCCCTGAGTTTGAGCCTTTACCTGAGAGGACAATGACAACGTCGGCTGGAAATGGATGCTACATCCGCTACTACCTCGACTAACACTGCGACGGCTACTCCGGTACCTGCGGTACCTCCTCATTACACGCTGTAAAAACCGCGTGTGCCATGTCTCTTCCATGGCGACCTTCTTGAAGACGTTGAAGACTGGCTTACGGGCTTCGAGCGCGTAGCAGAGTTCAACGAATGGGCCGATGAAGCGAAGTTCAAAAACATTTATTGCTGTCTTTTGGATTGTGCTCGCAGATGGTCCCATAACCGCGAAGGCGTCCTGACAACATGGCGTGAGTTCTGTGGCAGGCTCTTGGACACCTACGCCAGCTCCGATCGCCGAGAACGAGCAGAATGGGCCCTCCAGTCTCGCATTCTGAAACCCAACGAGAGTGTGGCTATGTACGGGGAAGACATGGTGCGTCTTTTCAGGCGAGCTGACCATACCATGTCGGAAGACAAGAAGCTGCGTCACTTGATGCGCGGAGTGAAAAAGCAGCTTTTTGGCGGACTCCTTCTTAGTCCGGCCAAAACGGTTGCGTAGTTTCTCACTGACGCCGTCGCCATGGAGAAGGCCCTGCACCAGCGCTCGCACCAATAGGATTGGCAAGGGAATCTCTCCTTTGCTACCAGTAGCGTAGGAGCTCTCACGACCGACGCCGAGTCGGCTGGCGAGATTATCTGAGCAGTAGTCCGTGACGAGCTGCGATAGCTGCATCAGACGCAGCAGCCTTCAGTCAACTTCATCGCTAGCGTCGTGCGTGACGAAGTGCAGCTTGCGGTCGGCGCACCACGTTACGGCCGAATCAGCAGTTGAGGCCTTCTCAACATCAAGTGAACCTCGACGCGCAACCTACGCTGACGTTTTAAGATGCGCCGCCCCGTCGCCGCCGACATCACCCACCATGAGCGAATACCAGCGTGCGACTTATGGCGATGCATTCGCGCCCCATTTCCCGGCACCAGAGCCCCTACCTGCCGTCACCCCCGATGCGACGCCTCAGTTAGCGCAGGCGGTTCCTTATTTTGGAGAGGCTCGCCCATCCGCGCCTAAATCTGACATTTGGCGCATGCCCGACCGACGACCGCGCTGTTACCACTGTGGTGAGGTGGGTCATTTATACCGAGAATGCCAGTACCACCGCCTTGGACTACAGGGGATTCCTGTCAATTCACCCCGACCTTCGGACAACGGCCACCCGAGATTGAAGATTTTATCGCCCGACAGCGCGCGCCAACGTCATCATGGCGCCAGTCGCGATCACCGTCACCAAGACCATCCTATTTGAGATGTGCAAGACGGATGTCGCAAGGACTAGCTCCGAGCCCTCGCCTGGAAAACTGACGTCAGCGACCTTTCGAGGCGAGCCCGCTGATATGGACGCGCCGAAGACCTCCAATCGAAGCGACCTCAGACCGACGGAGACTTGACGACGCCAGTGTCTCAGGCTGGAGACTTTTCCATGAACATACCTGTGCTGATCGACGGTCGAAATGTTACTGCATTAATCGACACCGGTGCTGAGTATTCGATCATAAGCGGAACCCTGTCAAGCCGTTTAAAGAAAGTCGTTACGCCTTGGAGAGGGACGCACGTGCGGACAGCTGGCGGACATGTCGTCAAACCGCTTGGTGTGTGCACTTCTCGGGTGCAAATTCAAAATTCTACGTTTCCGATCAGCTCCCTTGTTCTCCGAGAATGCTCACGTGAAATAATACTCGGAATAGACTTTCTTCGAGAGTATGGCGCCATCATCGACCTCCGCCGACGCCGTATCTCTTTCTCTACAAACAAAGCGACGACATGAGACGCCAGCCGCCGCACAGCTGCTCTTCGAATTTCCGACGACAGCGTCACGATACCACCTCGTGCTAGTGTCATGATTCCGGTAACGTCCGAGGGCATACGTGAAGGCTAAATCCTCGCAGAGTGCAACGTCTCCCCTCTATTTACCCTCAGAATTAGCGTGGCTTGAGGAATCATTGACGTTAGGGATGGCCAAGCTGACATATTCATCACCAATTTCACAAATGAGCACCGACACCTCTTCCGGAGCACGGCCGTCGCTTACGCTGAAGCCTGGGAGGACGTCATTGAGTATTTCGCTTGTGGAGAAAGCGACAGCGATGAAGAATGCATACCAGATATCGACATCAACAACGAGCTGTCTGAGGACAATAAGGTGGCACTGCAGGGACTGTTGCGTGAATTCAAGGACGGCTTAGCTCGATCGTCGAAAGTCAGTCAGATGCCAATCACGCAGCATAGGATAATTACTTACGACGATACGCGTCCTATTCACCAGCAGCCATATCGTGTTTCGCAGAAAGAACGAGAACCAATTCAACGACAAGTCAAGGAGATGATTGACGATAGTGTCATCCCGCCTTCAAACAGTCCGTCGTCGTCACCGGTTGTCCTGGTAAAGAAGGACGGCACTCTCCGCTTCTGTGTTGATTACAGAAAACTCAACAACGTCACAAGTAAGGACGAACGGATGATGGACACGGTACTCGCTTACCTAAAATGGCAAGCCTGTCTCGTCCACCTGGATGATGTGGCCGTATTTTCAGGCAGCTTCTCCGGACATCTTAAGCGACTGCGGCAAGTGCTCGAGGCAATCCGATCGGCTAACCTTACGTTAAAGCCTCAGAATTGTCACTTCGGTTATGAAGAATTGAAGTTTCTTGGGCATGTCCTGAGCGCAGAAGGCATCCGTCCCGATCCCGGCAAAACTGTTGATGTAGCTGCTTTTACGACTCCTACAGACAAGAAAAGCGTTCGACGCTTCCTGGGATTGCGCGCGTAATACCGGCGCTTTATACGCCAAGTACCCCTGTCTTCGGCCAGCTGACTTCATTTTATTCCAACAAATTTTCTAATTTATTCGCACCAGCTAAGTCTGCAGTATGCGACTTTGCACTGGTAAATCAAGTAAACCATCGGTTATTTGCCGTGTGTAATACATTGGCTGCTAAGCGAAAGTTTGAATTTATCTGTTTCGGTAAAAAATTGACTGCGTAACAGTGTGAGTAAAATTTTTCAACCTTAACCTATGTTATTGTTGAGCATTTCCTGACCCCTTTGAAAGTATAAGCACTCTTCGACCAGTACCCCAATCCATCAAACGAAAAGTGTAATGCCTGTATTTGCATAGAAATGCGTAATTTGTGAAGACATTTCATAACTACAATCGTGTGATATAGATGTGTTGCAGTTTTATAAGCGATAATGAGAATTTAAAAAAAAGATTCAAAAGAGAATATCCATAGACATACATTGGGATCAATAGAAAATGCATGGAGAAGCAAGAAGTAGGGGTGGGCCGGCTAAAATTTGGGGATGGGTCAACTTCATATTTCGAGGTGGGTAAACCGAAATTTGGGTGTTCGCCAACTTGAAATTTGGGGTGGGCTAAGTTAAATGTGAGGTGGCCGAGCTTGTATTCTAGGGGTGGGAGGTGGGCAAATTGAATTTTGGGGTTGGGCGAACATTAAGTTTGAGGTGCGTCAACTGAAATTTCGGGTGGATGCAACAACACTTGGGGTGAGCCAACTTAAATTTTAATATGGGCAAACTTGAAACTTGGGGAGGGCAGACTGAAATTTGAGGATGGGCCAACTTGATATTTGCATGTGGGTAAAGCTGAATTTGGGGTGGGCAAACATCAAATTTGCAAGTAACCAGACTTCAATTTGTGGTTGGGCGAGCTTAAATTGGGGGGGGGGGCATCTTCGCATTTGCAAGTTGGCCAGCTTGAAATTTTAGTGTGGCCCAACAGAAATGCAGGGACGGGCCAAGTTAAATGTCTTGAAATTTGGGGGTGGGAGGTGGGCAAACTTGAAAATTTTCGATGAATCACCTTGAAATTTTAGGGTGGGCAGACTTAAATTTGAGGATGGGCCAACTTCAAAATTGTAGCGGTGCTAACTTTAAATTTGGGGGTAGACCAAGTTCAAATATGCATGTGAGCCAACTTAAATTTAGGGATGGGTCAACTTGAAGCTTGGCTGTGGGCCAGAATGAGGTTTTCCTGTGGCTCAATCCCCACGTGAACGCTCCTGAGTTTCCTTCGAGTTATGAACTCCTCGCACGCAAGCGATCACGTTGAGACACTTGGCGCGTTTTCACTGGGCCTTGCCGAGGCAAGGCGCAGAGAACGCAAGTGAAAGCTTGCGGGACAAGAAACCTGTGCATAACACAGGCTTGCGAGAGGGTCAGCGAGGGTGACAATGCATTGAGGCGATGCTCTCTTCCCACACGCAACATGTCACGCGCTACTACAGCAGCTGGAGCTCCATTTCGTCCGCGCTGCTCCGTCGAGGCACGCTCGTGCACGGCGTTCCTGCTGAATTGGTACGATTGCATTAAAGCCATATGGGCCATATGTGCAGAGAAACTCTGACAATTGTCTACTAAAGCCTAAGCACTCTTTGCCACTGGAAAGGTCATGGGTAGACGCGCATAAGCTAGGAAAAGGAAGTAAGCAAAAGTAAGCAAAGGCCAAGTCCCGGCAGAGAGAAACAGTGCTAATGTGTAGTAGGCAATTCTCAGAATTTCTGTAGCTTTTTGCGTAAGCATTTGTTTCCCTTCTTGAAATTGTTCACAAAACACGCCTCATGGTGGTGTAAAATGTGGATGTATTGCTATGCGCTCTCTGTTAGGAGCAACAATGTATATTGTACCCGTGTAAATGTTTTAATACCCCTTATTTCTCACATTTTGGAAAGTATATGTAATGTAGAATGCGCTTGGTTTCGTCTTTCGACAATGAATTTGCACATTGTTATGCCAGTTTGGACGGCAACGTCATATTCGAAAATATTAGGCACGAGGATATCGATTCCGTAACAATACATGTTTGTAATATAAGTTCTGGGAATCTGGAAAGTCTTAACTTGACGACGCTGACTTCGTATGCAAGCAGTAAGAAAATATTTAAGTACATCTCCACGTTTTGGTTACTTCGAGCCAAGCTTGCAAGGCATATATCGAGAAATTCTGTAACACCACTATCCGCCACTATAATCCTATATCAGAAATACTGCTGCATGAAAAATTCTGCAAATTAGCTTTGCAAATATCCATTGCTACGGCTTGCTAATTGTACGAGTCAGTATGATGGTCGAAGTTTTAGCACAATAGACTCGCACGTTTATTTTGCGGCGAAGCTGTTTGTCGCTCGTTGGTCGGCATTTTTTGTGTCCACGTCCGTGGGCAAAAATTCGGGCCGATCCCAGCGGCCGTGCGGGGCCATGAGCAGTGGCTGGTATTCTCGTAAGGCGGAGGCTTCAAGTAGTCAGCAAAGTGAAGCGAACAGCACATACATTATTTGTAATCCCACATAGAAGATACAACTTCATCGAACTTTTTTTTGTATCCAATGCTGATGCGTTTTGTTTGTTTACTAATCATTTGCGGTTATTGTTTTTTCTAGATCTGTTGTGACTATTTGATCCGTGCTTGTATCGGTACGCCCAGCCTGCGAAAATCCTTTTCTGTGATTGCATTATCAATAAATAAACTACAAAAAAGAGCATTTGTTTCAATAAAGAACAAGCACAAAACAAGAATTTGAGCCATATAATTGATGATAAAGCGCTGCTGATTAGAAGGCGAAGTACGAAGCTTCCAGAATACGTTTCCCGGTAAAGATTACTGTTCCGCAAGCTGATGCGGCGACGGCAACTTGCGACGTAGAGAGTGACGTCACTAGCGTTTTGTTTATAAAAGAACGAGCCTAGCAACTGATTTGATTTTTGTTGCAGCAGCACTATGTGTAGGCAATGCATAGAATAGAATAGAATCCACTTTATTTGCAACACACAAGTTGGGGACCCCCTGGCAAAAAGCAGTCTGAGACAGCTTGACGGGACCTAGGGGCCTACAGAGAGCAACAGGCAGTGGAATTCACTAATTCGAACAATTATACAGTACACAGTACATACATACGAGTACAATCATTATAAACAATCATTATAAACGATACATACAGTCATTATGAAGAAGAAATGAACTTGCTTGATTCAGGTACAGCATACATGGTGGACACTATCACAGAATGAATACTGCAGGAAATGAAACAGCCAGGAGAAGAAAAGACAAAAAGATCATTGCTTCCTCAGGTAATCCCGCGCCTACGATTTAAACGTGCCGACAGGCGCACTGAAATCAATGTGTTTTTAAGAGGATGTATAGTGTTGGTACGCAGTATTCCAGCCTAGATCTACCGTAATTTGTGCGGTAGATCTAGGCTGATCTAACGGTACATCGGTAGAGATACCGTAATTAGGACTCCCGAGGAGCAGCGTTAATACAAGGACAGGCAAAGCGAAAAATAAACGGTGACACTACCAGCAGGGGCGTGCTCTCAAAATTACTACTACTCCCATTACTACAATTAGCGTAAATTGCCATTACTATCATTAATCTAATGGAATAAAGCATTGCATGCGCCCTCAGTAGTCGTAGTGGTGGCTTTCAACCGCTTCGCTGGAAATCCACTTTCACAGGGCCGGAATGGCGTGTAGTAGTAGCAGGAAACAACTTTATTGAGTTCTTGAGAGGGGCCTGCTAGCCGTTGGCTAGTGCATGTCGGAACAGAGAGGCCGTGCATCTCCGCTCGTTCACGGGCCCTCTGGACTGCCAGGAGCTGGATGTCGTGCCTGGGGTGTGTGATAGCCTTCGTCTAGTCTTCTTCTTGGTTCTGTAACACAAGGCACTGCCACAGCAGGTGACTTACTGAGCAAAATTCAGTGCCACACTCTGGGCAGAATGGATCAATGTCGCGGTAAAGCATGTTCAGAATGCCCCTAGAGGGGTAGGATCCCGTCTGGAGCATGCGGAGCGTGCTAGATTGTGATGTGTTGAGTTTATGATGGACGGCTTCCTTTACAGCGACATTATGGGCCCCGAGGGGATCAAACTGGTGACCGTCATTACTTCTCGCCTACGGATGACTGCTCGCGCAACGTCATGATGTTCCTTCTGCTGCCCACCTTAGTTTTTGCTGGACTTGCGACCATGTCTCGCTACAATTTTTTTGGACTGGGCGTTGTCATTCAGTGCGACGTTTTGTCGCTGCCTTCGAGTCATACCAACACTATAAAAACAGGCTTTGCTTGCTGCTGCATTTTTGAAGACAAATATTAAACCTGTGGAGATTAGCGGCGTGAATAAATCTGGGTTTTGTGAGCCGCCTGACAGTGAAGAATCTTTGTGGCTCGCTGTTGTTGTTTTCCCAATTTAACACCCTGCGATTGTAACTCTTTTCTCGTTCGTCACAATACACGTTCATTCAGTTTCACCTAGTTGGCTAGGGGTACTGTGTCTGTAGGTGAACCTTGCGAGGGCTTTTGTGTCTTGGTGTGCCTGCTTATGGCTTCTCGACGTGGCATACAATCGGTATTCTAGGGTAAGATAAAGCTAGAAAACACCTTGTTCTCTTGTATGAAAATTGTAACATGCAATAAGTTTTATGAAGGTATCAACGAAGACGCTAGAGGCACTGAAAGCCCACGGCAAAGGAGTCCGGATGATTACCTGCACCCTGTTAGCCGGTGCATGCTGGGCATCCACCGAGGTTGCATTCTTTGCACCTGAAAGCCTGCAACGGCTGACGCAAGTGTCACTGCATTGTGTTTGGAAGACCACCAACCAAAGGGTTTCTATGGCTACGATTCCTTGGTAGAAAATGAAAACGACGATGTCCTCAGAGACCTAACAGGGGTGACTGTTGCGGTGTTCGTGGCTTGTTGAGCCTCTGGCCGCAGGTAAATGTTAGGTCCGCTTCCAAATTACACCAACGAGAGCATATTCACAAGTTGCTCAATTTAAAATGAACAAAAAAATGCATATGCTGATCTCATGCATGTTCATCTAAAGGTGCAGCCTTCTTTCATATATTGATGTTGTCCCTTAGGAATTTCACAACCACCTCACATATGCTGTTTTTTCTGGTTGTGGATAATTAACCACACAGGTGTGTACAAGATGTCTAATGTACTGATCCTTTGTTTCTATTTTAACGTGCCCTGGGATTCGTGGGAGCTTATGTTACTACAGCAAGGTGGTAGTCCCCCTCGTTCTCGCATGCACTAGTAGACAATGTATCTGGCAACGAGATTTCAGCTACCTCAGTGCAAGCCAAGTGAGATATGAATCACAACTGAGACAAAAAACTGTTAGCCCTTCCACTAGGGTCCAGATGGAAGAACAGCGAAGCTGTACTATGGTGGGAATTATTTGTTTACAATTATGACTATTAAGATGTGATGGTGTAATTGGTTATTGGAACTAATAAAGAAGGAGAAATATGACAATATCTAAAATCATAATATGATCCGGTGGTTTTCATTTATTTGGTGACCACATGGACCATACCCTTATGGTCGCTACGGTACACCGCCGTAGGGTGTATGTCAAAGGTTGGCACGTTCTTCATAAACACGTCACCAACGCCTCGCGCGTTCAGTACGAACGCGTGCAAAATGCGCCGCCGTCGACAACAGTTGTGCGCGTTGTATGTGTGACCGCACACAACCACTGTCAACACGCTGGCTACGTGACGGAACGGCTAAATGCCGTTGTCGACACTGTTAGGGGAGAGGCGGGCGAGAGCCCAGAGAGAGTCGGCGGCACAGGCGGCAGAGGCCTGCAGGGCTGCGCGCATGCCCCGCCACTAGTGGTAGAGCGGACGCGCACACGCACAGTCTAGAGTGCCTCGATGCCCTCCTCGCCCACCGCTCCCTTTCCACTGGGAAGTCGCGTTTGCTCTCCGCTGTGCGTTCGCTTCCCGTGAAAGCGCGGCGCCTCCCTCGACCTCGCGCGCTTTCACTCGCACATACAGCATACGGCCAATGAGAGAGTTCTGAAGCGAAAGCTTCATTACGCTACCTCGGGCAGCCGTTGGCGACTCAACATTTTTCACCTTGAGAGCTAGTGGTCAAACCACAAGAGAGCATTTAGGCGCGTTTATAGCCCGACGTTATCGGTGGGTGTGCGTGCGTCTATGCGAGTGTGTGCGTGCGTGCGGGCGAGCGTCATCAGACGCCGGGCGCGTCGGAGCGTATTGGACGCGCGTCTGGTTACGTTGGCGGCGCCAACGTAATGGGCTCGATATACTCCGACGTAACGTCGACGCGCGCGCACGCTGGGCACAGCGACGCTACGCTAGCAAAACACGAGCACTCTATAGTCTGAGGCGAGGCGCGACTGACGCGGACAGCGTCCGTCGGCGCGGCCCGGCGGGAGCCGGCGCGAAATGTAGCATGCTGCATTTTGCGCCAACGACCTTAACCAGACTGCACCGCGTCCGCTCTGCGCGGTGCTCTGCTGATTACTGAGCATGCGCTGCTTTGGCTGCGGCCGCTGCGTCGGGCCGCGTCGCATTGGACTATTGACGGTTTCAGTGTTTACAAACAAACCTCGCTTGCCGCTGATTGGTTGCCCCATCGGAACTTCCGGCAGGAGAGCTAGAAGCACTTCCGGCTATGTTGTTTGAAGGCATGCGCGACGTGAGGCCGGCGTGTCGATGTTTGCACTGCTTGGTGGAATCTGTGATGAGCTGATTCTACATCGTGAATATTGTCGAGATAACGAGCGACTACTTTAAGGCGCTTAGCACAGAAGCAAAAGATCGGTATCGCCAAAAGCTGATGTTTAGAGGCAGAGAGCTGCCCGATCCGCTGGACGATGATGTCGTGCGATTTTCGTTTTCGCCGGGCTTCAAACACCTTCCCTCAGTAACAACCCCGGAGCAACAAGCGGAGCATCTTAGTGAGGACATGCAATGAACGCAGACTGTTGTCTTCAAGGCAGGTAATGGGACTGCCGAAAACTGGAACTTTAATGGCACCTTTTTCTTCTTTCTGGGGTTTTACGTGCCAAAACCAGTTATGATTATGAGGCTCGCCGTAGTGGAGGTTTCCGGATTAATTTTGACCACCTGGGGTTCTTTAACGTGCCCTACAACACAAGCACACGGGCTTTTTTGCATTTCACAAGGGCACTTTTATTGCTGCAAGATGGAGGATGAAGTGGTAAGCTGTGCATGTGCACATGCACGTGTTTTCTGCGTCATATGCCTTGTTTCTGCTTTTCAATATGCATTCACAAATAACTGTACATTCTCAAAAGTCGTTTAGTGCAAGAAGCCTAGGTCGACTGAAATGGGACTAGCTTAAATGCTCACGAATGTACCACACTTAAAACAAAATGAAACCTGCAGTGTTGGGCACGAGATTGTAATCTATAATAGGCCTCCGTTAATTCGTAAACGCTTTTAGAATGTGGCCGAAACTTCCTACATGCATGCACGGAAATCGCTAACTTTTCTGCGATTCTGCTCTGCGATACCGATACGAATGCTCACATGCCGCCGCGGTGGCTCAGCGGTTACGGTGCCCGGTTGCTGTCCCGAAAGACGCCGTTTGGGCCCCGGCTGTCGCATTTCGATCGAGGTGAAATGCTAGAGGTCCGCGTACTGTGCGATGTCAGCGCACGTTAAGGAAACACAGGTGGTCGAAATTATCCGGAGCCCTCCACTGCGGCGTCCGTCATAACCTGAGTCGCTTTGGGACGTTAAACATGATAAAGCAGTGCGCACATGTACCTAGGTAGTAAATCTGCAGAAGTTCACTTGTGCCCCAGATACGAAAAACATTAAAATAAAACGGCGGCAGCATGGCACCCGCTAAACAATAATTTTAACTCATGTTTGTAGCATGGCGATCCACACCGAGGCAAGAAACTGGATGAGCGGGCAAACTCGGGGCAAGAGTCGAGCTGCTCTCGCGTGAGTTACACGACATACGGCCAGAACAATCGTGCAGTAGCACTTTTATTATTCACCATTATAGCAGTCCGGCTACTCCACGTAGTCACGTACCTTGGATGAAGTGAGCAGAGCAAATCTGGGAGCTCCTGGTAGGCTCCCAGATTTGAAAAACACCGTTGAGGAGTAAACGTAATGAAAGCAGTCGATGCTCCAAGAGCTACTCGCCGTCACGCAACACACTGAATGCCACAAGTCACAGTTATATTGATAAACCCAAAAAATAACACAGTATACGCGCGCAGGACGAGCGCGCCAGCGAAGAAATACCAGCAAAAACGAGCAAACGGAACGCCTACTGGAAGTTTTCTAGGGGCGCCGGATGCCGGCGCACAGCGTTGCCAGAGCGCGGTGGCGCTGGATGAAACCGTCTATAGGTACAGTGCCTAGACTATACTTAGTAAGTATATTCTAGGCACTGTACTATAGGGCAGGCGGATTCGCGCCTGGCGTGGCATCGCCGACGTGACGCGACGAAACGAACGCCGGCGCGCGCGCGCGTTGTGAACGTCGGAGTATAACAGAGCCTTAACCGCACTCGCCAACGTGACATAACGTGTGCGCGCGTTCACGCTACGTCGGACTATATTTAGGCCTTTACGGAGCCCTGAAAGGAGACAATGCCGCCGCTGCCCGAGTAGAGTTGGGCCCGGCTGCGAGTTGCAACGAAGTCTCACTATTTTACTGATCACCGCAGTGTTTTCATAGGCATAAAAAATGATGAATAAACACTGTATTCATTGCAAACATGTCTGTATATTATTTCGAAACCACACATAGGCCACAGCTCGACAATGGGAATAGCCAGGGCAGTGAAGCTTTCGCTATCAACCAGGGTTAACCAAAGCTAAACCACACCAATTTTTTTTCCATTGCCGCACGTGACCGTCGAAGAGAGAGCCCTTAACACCTTCACTGTAAAAGCTGAACCCCTGGACTGACAATATTTAGGGTTAGTGATGAAGAAAATTTGTTAGCACATTGATATTTTAGGGCTATGCTCTCAATAGTAAAACACATGCCCAAACCTAAACCTTAAAACAAGCTGTCCGTACCTGGTGCATATTAGGCGCTGGATAAAGTCAGCCTTTCGAAAGCGTTTATTTCGCCAAAGGATGACGAGACAATGGCGTCCTTTCTTGCTGGGTTCAAACGCTGGCTTTGTGCATATATCCATTGAGCGTTTGATGAGGAAGGACATGATGGTGCAGTGAGATCAGCTGCATGCTTAAATCTTTTCACATCGCACTTCAAAGGGCATAAAACTCACATTTTTGGCGCTCCGACAGCTAGCCTTATTTTACCGGTAGCATGGTCCTCGAGCATCATTGTGCCAATTTTTTTATGAAAACAGATTGTGAGTTCGAAATACGGGTGTCAGATAAGTTTTGCAAAACGACTGAACCTCTGGCGTGTTGGCTGGGCTGGGATCCCATAAGCCAGGAGTGTAAGTTCCCATGTTCTTGGAACTCCTCAAGCCTAACAACATTTCGACAGTGGACAAGATCAACTACACCAGGATTGCCAATGTTCGACTCTGCTTTGATAGTGAGTGAGAAGCATACATCCAAATTGATACTGTATGATGCTTCGGTCCATTCTGGTGGTTTGAAGCTTGCATTTGTCAATGCGGTCGCACTAGGTGCCAGGGGTATAGACCTAAACATCATTATCAACAGTGACATTGAGATAACAGTGCTGGCGTGAGACACGAAACAGCACTACACCGGAGTGTTTGTATCAATGTGCCAGATGCACAGGCCAGATGAGCTTGCAGTGGTCTTCAAACAAACTTGAGAGGGTTGTCTACCCGTGCCAATGTATCGTCTGCTTGTGTTCAGATATTAGACGGTTTGAAGAAACCATTCCTACACCTCAAACACTAAATCAGCTTAATATTCATAGCAAAATTTTGGAAGTTACTAGGTTAGTAAGAACAAGAATATCACCGCATATCCACGAAGTGAATGATGATGAGTGGACGAAGCAGCGGGGGCTCATTCGGTTAACCGTGAATTCCTCGACGCCGGCAAGCGGACCCAGAGGCGGCGGGAGCGCGGGAAGCGGCGGCAAACCGCCCGATGCCTTCTCTACCTGAGGTTGGTGGCGCGGCTGTTCGGTTCAAGCGCGAGCTTCGCGAGCCCTCAGCTCCGGGTCCACTTGCAGGCGCTGCCGTACTGCTGCTGCAGCTTTGCGAGCTCTCAGCTGCGGGTCCGCTTGCCGGCGTTGCCGTTTTGCTGCAGCTTTCCGCGCTTGTTGTCTGCGCCGCCGTGCTCCAGCAGCTTTGCGAGCCCTCGACTCCGTTTGCAGTTGAGCCGCCACTCTCGCCTTTGTCGTCCATAGCGGGCGCGCCGGTATCAGAAGCGACCGTTGTCATCCATGGCTGAAGAGAGAAAGAGCACGCGTCGGGAACGAACGCCCTTGTGCACCGATCCTTATCATCCACGGCTGAAAATAGAAAGAGAGCGCGCGTCGGGAACGAATGTCCTTGTGCACCGATTCTTATCATCCACGGCTGAAAATAGAAAGAGAGCGCGCGTCGGGAACGAATGTCCTTGTGCACCGCAGCTTCCGTAGCGGACTCCACGCAAACCAGAGCTACGGAAGACGACGACGAGGGGGGGGCAAGGCTCGGCCCTAAGGTGCTTCGCCCCTAAAAGCTTTCAAGGTTGTTTTCATCACTACTGTAAATGTTTTGCTCACAAAATACTTCTCCATTCGCAGGTACGTGGTGAGAGCTACTTGGATGTGGCGGTGGACAGCACGCTTCTGGTGCTTCCAATGAAGATGAATCACGGCCTCACGTCATCTGCATTAGACGTTTTGTTCGGCGTACATCGGACTAGCGCGTCGCGCATTTTCTATGCCACTATGGATGTCCTGTACGTCATCACCCAAAGGTGGATCCAGTAGTTATCAAGGGATGGGGTATAAGCATCAATGCGTTTTTTCTTTCTGTCGGAACTATGGCAATTTCAGGGTTATTGTAGACTGTTTAGAAGTCTGAATTGGAAAGCCAGGTGATGTCGCGGACAGTGTGAACTGCGGGAGCAACTACAAGAGCGACTTTACACAAAATTTCCAGTTAGAATCACGCCATCCGATTGCATAACATTAATTTCGGATGTGTTTGGTGACAGGTCGAGCGATACGTACGTGGTCGCCAACTCTGGGTTGAACAACCTGCTGGAACCGGGGGATATGGCCATGGTAGACAAATGTTTTCCCCATGGAAAGTGCGACTTCGAAAGTAAAGACGTAACGCTTGTCATGCCACCATTTGCAAAGGCCAACCAGGAGTTTACAAAAGCGGAGGGGAAAGAGGCATAAGGTTGCCTCTCACTGCATTCATGTGGAGAGATGCATTCAGCGCATAAAGATTTTTGCGATAGTGAATGAAAGGCTAACCCAGAACTTCAGTATCACATCGACAACATAGTGCATGTGTGCAGCGTGCTGGATAACCTGCAAGGTTCTGTCATCAAGACTGTGTGAGATGTGAGGGCTTTGAACAGAAGCAAATGATTGGACAGATGTTTTTACTTTTTGCTGTATTGCGCAGGCATGCATACGTTTCCTTCAATAAAAAAGAACATGTTTCACAAGTCAACACTGCTAGAGTTTAACATAAATTTCAGCGCCTCAGCACAGCAGGGAAGTAGTGCCTAAAAAATCAAATTTGGGCACAGCTTCATTCCGATAGGAATCACTCCTTGTTACTTTTACACCTTTCTACCCCTTTGGTGAGTACACATAAAGGTCACATGTGCTCGCACCTACAACATACATGCTTACTTGAACTTGTATGTAGTAGATGTGACTTTCCCTTAGCTGCAGCTTTTGTGCTTCATAGTGGCAATAGCCCGCAGGGATATTCTCGCGGACTACGGGCTGTTTCTCGCACCTGGATGGGGCCTTGATCACCAGCAAGGGGATTCCTTGCATCTTGGCCGCCAACCCATGCGGGCTACAGCACAAATATGGCTGCGCAGTTATGATGACAAATACTACTTGAATCACCTTGCGCCCATCTTGGGACTCATACTGTTGCCGTGCGAGTGGCTCCTTTGCCGTGCCGTATGTACATGCAGCGCTTTTGAAAGAGTGTGGCATTGCCAGTTGTTCTCGCAAGCTTTCGAAGTCCGCTTGACGTAGCTTTATTCTGTGAGCCTTGGATCTCGAAGAAAATCTCAGTGCTCTCTCACAATGCCACTGTGGGCATCCACTTTGCTGAAAGGTTTTTCTTGCAATGTTTATCCTCTGTCGCCACTGCCTTAAGAAGGAAGTCGTCAGTCACTTCTTAAATTGGAGCACTATCCGCTCCAGATAATTCGTTTGGCTGACCCAGTCGTCCGAGCAGCCTGTGCCAGAATTTCCTTGACTTCCTCCTCTTTGCGGAGCATGATGCCCAAGAAGCAGTTTGAGTTGATGATGGCTCTGGGCACGGGTAGTTTCACCAGCATGCCATCTGGATGCTTAGGTGGGTACATGTTCGAGAACGAGACTACCTTACTGTACATTCCAAGCTGCTTCGACGATGGCCGTTTCCACACATTTCCGATGGATGTCTTTGTTGACGTGTCCTCTTGGTTTACATAAGTAATCACTGCTGCTGAATGCTTAGCAGTGCCCTGAGACACCACCTCTACAGGTGCAGTGAGCTTGTGTGATGTTCCTGCTGGCATCCGCCTGATGAGAAAAGAAACGTGTGCAAGGCAGTATAATACTGCACAAAATAGAGAGAACATTCTGATGAACATTATTATCTCACCATGCTTGGTAAGATTCTCTATAACGTGCTAATTTATCATCCCTTTACTGCGTTGTTTCAGCAGCCAACTTTGCCTTTGGTTAGATTTCGCAGCCTGTCATCTAGTGAAATAAACTGGATGACTAGATTCAGCATGTCGCTTGCGCTGAAGAGCACGCACAGAGGGCCCAGCTAGCGTTTCACAAACTTTTGACTGTTGCACTAAATTTTGGAATACAATGCGAGGTCAGCTTGAGCAGTGCAGGATTTATTTATTTATTAGAAACACAAAGCCGTGAACTGAGTTAACTAGCATATTAACGTAAACACATCTAGCGGCACGGCAGCGCTATGAGTACTGGGTACAATCAAGCTAGGACAAAGTGTAGCTGGGCAGCCAAAACTGCAGGGTCTGCAGGAAAAAGAAAGGGCGGCTTTCCGGCCCGCGTAAGGGAGCTGTGCGGACCCTGTAATGACAAAAGTTCTTGCCAAATTTTGTTTCGGAAAGCAACATAAACGAAGAAAGAGGTCGTTACACCCCGCAACAAATTAAGCGAAGCATTGCATGAGATGCGGCGACACGGCTGCGAATGTTCATGACCAGAAGCCAAGCTCGCAATAAAGGAAAGCCGCCTGATCACTCGCTGCGCTTTCATCTAGGCCATCGATAATTCTCAATAGCCACTATATATTGCAAGTACACGGGTAGGGGGTACGCACCAACATAGTCTGAGCATAATGAATTAGAGCTTACCTCGATCGTTATAGACTAAGCCTCTTGCGAGACGCGCGCTTGACGCACGAATTTGGCCTTCAATACCGACGTCGCCGTAGCAAACCATTCGTTCACGTAAAAAAAAAAACACCGCATATCCACGGGGTGAATGATGATGAGTGGGCGAAGCTCCGGAGGGAATCATCTGTAAACCGTGAATCTTCCGTGGAATTCGCCCAGTCTCGCCGCACTAAATCGAACGATTGACTTCCACCAATGACACGCGACATATGTGACGTCATTCCTATTTTATAACAGCGCCCTTCATTATTATTGCACCATCTCCCGCTTAAGGGGACGCTAGCACAAACGCATTAGAAACGTGCAGTACTCTGTAGTAAGGGGGAGAGGCCAGAGCGTCTTACGCAGCCGTTTGCACATGCCGGAACGTGCACCGCGTTTGCCGACGCCATCACATGACTGCTGAGAGAGTATAACCCCCGTATTCATAAACGCTCCTCGACTTGAACTTGACTTGCCACCCACGGCGGTGGCAAGTCAAGTTCAAGTCGAGGAGCGTTTATGAACACGGGGGTAAGGCGGAGAGGCCACAGCGTCTTACACCAGCTTCTTACACGGGCCGTAACGCGCTAGCACAAACGCGTTAGAAACGCGCAGTCTTTCGTTAATGTTGGGTATTTATTGTCATCGTGGTGCGTGTGTCCATGTGCGCTTCGTGGCGTAGTGGTTAGCACCGCGCGTTCGGAAGCGCGGGGTCTCTGGTTCGATTCCGCGCTACGGACACAACTTTCGGAATTTCTCTTTTTCATAAAAGTAGACGTGGCTACCTACTACTACTACATACTACAGAGGAGGGACAGACCCACACCCTAAGGAGCCCCTAAAACATGCCAGCTTTGGTGTAGTTTTTCGCCTTTCATCGTAGTGGCATCGCAGAAGAACGATCGCACTGTAACATCTTTAAAGCTAGCTTGAAGGACTAACGCGCTACCCATGAGCACTTGCACCGTCATAGATTTCGAAGCAATGAGCTGCTGTCGTCTGCTACGACTCCGAATATACCACGCGAGCCGCAGCGCAAGTGGCGCTGCGTGCGGCTTTGAAGGAGCCCCCTATAGGTCCCGCACAGAGTGTATAAAACAAAAGTAATCCAAAAAAGCATTTTTGAAATTTCCAAGTAATTGCAAATTATTTATATATTCACTAATACCACACCTAATTACACCTTTACTGAATGAAACTGTTAGGCTAAGAACGAGAACAGGTTACGGCCATCAACTATACTAGTGGCAGATTCCTTACTTACTCGTACTTATGAGTAAGGCTGTCTTTTTTTGACACTACAAAACGTTCCTCAAATTTATATATATGCAGAAAAAATTGAAACTGTATTTTTGCAATAATTTATTAGTAAAATTCGCAATAACTTCAATCTTCACACATCAAGCAGCTCGAGGCCGACAGTAGCCATTTCTGCTCCGTTTAAATACGATGGAAGCAAATACAATAGTGCATATCAAGTAGCTTTCTTAACGGGACTAGGCATAACCCCGGTTCAGCGCCGCTCTTGGTGGCCATCTGTTATCGAGGAAGGGGTTCAGGATTTACTCTAGCCGAAATGCAAGTGAGTGTTGTGGGGGAGGTTCTACCCCCGGAGCTATTCACGGAAGATTTGGGCTGGCAGACAGCCGTGGTTAGGCGCGCGGCCAACAGGGATACCCGTGCCAGGATCTTCGTGACCAAAATGGAAGGCGTTAGACCTAAGGCTGAAGGGTCTGCCGACGCGCGGCATAGTGGAGATAGACTAAAGAGACATTTATTGAAGGCCGGGCGAATGACGCCGCTTTACAAGGAAGACGCCAAGATCATATTTCGTCCCAGGGGCGGGCTCGACGTAGCCAGGGTCGGGGCAACGACCATTGACAGAGGAACGATGGAGGCGGCATGGATCGAGGATGCCACGGAAGGGGCCGACGACATCTGCCCGAACTTGCAGCAGTACATCGTGGTGGTCAGCACTCCAGATCGAGAGCATGCAACGAGGTACACGACAATCAAGGTGATCGACGTGGCGAACAATTCCTACGAAGTCGGCGCTTACGAGGCGGCTCCACATCATACGTTCAAGTCAGTGATGAGGGGCACCTCGTTGAGCGAAGGTCCGGGGGCCCTAGAGAGGAACATCGTTAACGAAAGGAACCCGCTGGCGTTGGGGGCTAAGAGGATCAAGAACATGGGAACAGTCATGGTGGCTTTCGACGGCATGATAGTACCAATACGGACCAGTTTGGTGCGATGCCTTTTGTAGCGCAAGCACGTGGACAAATGCTATGCGTGTGCCAAACTGGGTCATCCAGCCGACGTATGCCCGACCCCGGAGGCCGTGACGTCCCAGGGTTGTGGTGCGCCGAACCCGGACGATTAGCACCAATGTACCCCAAAATGCAAGCTGTGCGGGGGACCTTACGTGACAGCAGACAAAGTGTGCAGGCAGCGATATCAAATCCCGTACGTCGTGAGGAGAAGAAGGTGGGATAGTTATTGTGGGATAGTGAAATAAGAAAGTAATAAGTGAATGTTTATCAAGAAAAGTAGAAATCCTTGAGTGAATTAACTTTTCTAATGGCGGTTGTAGAGAGCGGAAGGTTGTTGTCGCCGGCACCTTCGGATTGTTTATAAGTTGCCGACCTGGATCGGAAAACAGGGTACGCACATTGTTAGTCGTCAGGCACGCATGGCCTGTCGTCGGTACGCACACATCCTAGTCATCCAGGAATCAAGTGAGGCCTGGGGTGCGGCGTTAATAGAAGAGGAAAGCCACGCACATTCACACTGCTTCTGCGTGCGTAAGGACTTGTTACCGAGGGTTCATAAACAAGGAGTTTCACAAATGGTAATCCCACAGATGGGGGGTCCTATCGGCTGCTCGGACAAAAGAACGCAAAGAGTGCGCCAAAGAACGCAAAAGGCTTACAAACTAATTTAGGTTTTGGACACAGAAATCCGCTTGGGGACGCTATTTCGGAAACTGACTATTGCCAATGTGCTGTAGAGCCCGTAGAGGCTTGGGCTAGTCGGTACATACGCGAGAGGGAAACAGCGCGAAAAAACACGGCAAGAAGACAAGAAGGGAGACACACACCAGCGCTGTAGCGACCTGCAAAGGTGGGTTAGGCACAATACCAGATCTTTTTATCGACTTAACGCACAGTTCACATCCTGCAAATATTTGCTACCCAGAAAACAAGAACTTTGATTGTCAGTATGCCAATGTTTTAAAATATCCTAGCAAAAGACCAGGCGCGTTTCTAGATAATACAGTCGAACACAGATATATCAAATCCACATATAACGAATTACTGTGTATATCGAACAGCTGTGAAATACCCTTGAATATCCCATGCAAATGTGTAGGGCTGCTGCACGAGTAAATGGAGCGCCCGTTCACCAGCACATTCGATATATCGAACGCGGCGCCACGCTGAAGACCTCATATTGCACTTATTTGTGCACTTTGAGGTCTTCTGGCACTTGGAGGGGGAGAAGAGAACGTGCAGTCAGTTGATCCGTATGGGTCGTGTGTGCAGTCAGCTGAGCGCTGTCGAACTGTTCAGCTAGCCCGCGTGGTACCTCGAATGTCAACTTCCTTCTTTGCGATTTTCGTGGCGTCGTCGTGGGGGTTGAGAGTCTATTCGTGAGTTCATTGCCCGCAAGCGATGGCCGATGCATCCGTAAAGAAAAGAATCAACTTCGACTTTGCAATTAGGGTGAAAGTGATCCAGCAATTGTTTTGCAGATAAATAAAGTGTGCTTGCTTTTCATTTTTTTTCAAGTTGCGTGCAGTAGCTTAGCGGCCCTCCAAGCCACCATTTGCCCCAGGGCCCATTATTTCATATATCGAGCTTTTTTGTAATACGCTTCAGATTCGATATATCCGTGTTGACTATAGTACATGATGGTGTAAAGGATGACACTTGATGAACAGAAGGAAAAGACTCAGATACAAAGTTGAGTGGAGACGTTAATGAGACGGTAATGAGGTGAATAGAAGACTGAAGAAAACTGTCAAGTTGTTATCCGCTACGATATTTTGTACCGTCTAGCGGTAGCTACAGAGCGCCGTGGAAAGAGTAACAAAAAAACTGAATAAGTCAGCTGGCGCAGCTGTTTATAAAGGCCAAAACATTAACAACTAACCTATCAGCGTAATTAATTGCTTTGGTGTTTGCGTGGGGCTGAAATGATGTGCAACTGTGTCGAAGGGTGACGTCAAGTTTGGACTAATCTCGCACCTGGCACTGCATGTGTCTTCACATGAACATAGCTGAGGCAACCAAAAACGTTATTTTTTTAGGCAGACTTGTTCTCAATTGTCCATAAGAGTGAAATATTTATATAGACACAGAAAAACGCTGAAGAAAACCGTGACAGTTTTATGACTGATCATTATGTACTTGGCGAACAGTAACAACTACGAGGTCTATTACCATAGCAGATGAGGGCATCCCTTTCTATTTCTGCAATATTTGCAACTAGCCTAGTAACGTTTCATTGTGTGATTGCACAAGTCAATAATTTCACCATGTGGAATGGAAGACAACATACGAAAGGCTGCACCGTTGGCTGTTTTCCGCATAAAAAGCATGATCTACAGGTACCCTAAGGGGGCGGTGAGTACGGGTACAATGAACGTACGCAATATTAGCCCAAAACTGGCACTTTCCCGCCACGTTCTATACCCCAAAACACGCGTTTCTTTGTGTTGTGCGTAGTTTTATGAGTGTTGAGCGATGCTTCAGTATGTGTTAAAAAGAAATGAATTAACACATAATCTTTAGTATGAAAGAACGGGATTGACCTGTGGACTAAATGAGGAGCGGAGATCTCGGGTTGTTTTACAGACACCGGATCCGAAAGCAAACTCCCACGTGTAGCTTAGGGTTTCCTTCGCGCACCTGGAGTCAGGGAGTGCTGTCCATGCTTCGTAAGCGGGCGAAGGCCCATGCGACTTCACAGGAAGTGTTTGATGTCTTGCCTGACGGCGGCATCGTCGCAGTGTCGGCCGAAATGAGGAGGTTTGCTGAAGGCAACAGGGTCATCTTCCTTCTCCACCCTGATGTAGCAGCACCACTTTCGAAGCACGTCCTTTGTGAAAGCGGGGCTACGTGGCTTGCCTTGTAAAGAATTGCTTACGCACCCCGGGGCAGTCCTTTTAGGAGTTGGTGGTCGTTGCATGGATCATGGTGTGAGGCTTACTCTTCGTCTGCTTCTATTGTGCTACCAGGCTCGTCATTTCTACGTCGATTTAGTGACGGTACCGGGTGGTCTGGAAGCGAGATGGGCTTGCGGTTTTGCGCGCCCACAAGCATGTGGGCTGCCTCATTTCCGATGTTACCCGCATGTCCCGGAAACCATTCAACATGGGCTACAGTATAAGTTCGTGTCTATCTTTAAGTGATGTGCATTTTCTCTTGATCGAATGAGAGTGAACCGGAGGAACCCTGTAGCCACACGATGACCTCAGTGCTGTCGCATAATAGAGTGACGTCCTTATGTTGTATATAGAGAGAGCGTGACACTTCACAGCGTATAGCTAGTGTCACCATTCACACGACATTAAATGTCTAACTGAGTGCTAGATGATTAGTGGTGTTTTTGGGCTTGAGAACATCGGTACTAGTACGCCAAGGTGGCCTCCCGGATCCCGCCGTTGCAAGAAGCATCAGTGTAAATTGTTGTCTGGGGGGCAGTGAGGTCATGACAATACATGTAAAATTATATGAGAATCCGCGTCATGCTTTTTGAGGCAATACAAATTGTGCGCTCTCAATGTCTGACAATGTTTCGGGCATAGCAAGGTCGGAAGAAAGCAATATGACTTCGTACTAACTAATTAGTTTCACAGCGTCAAACTTTAGGTTTTCAAAAGCTTTCTGCAAGGCGAAAAGGTTCTATGAGGTCGGTTTCCATAACCTTCTCCGAAATGATTTTGTGTAAAATATCAATACGAGATTTTACATTGTTTGGACTCACGAATATATGATAGTATTCTGCCACGATAAAATCCAACCAAATATTGGTGGATAGGACACGCTAAAGAAACTCATTCATCGCGCAACGACCAAGAGAATAAATTTACATCTCTACCATCAGCAAAATGCAGATGCCAGTGCAGATTACAGAACGAAGGGCGTCTGTAGGACAGGGTAACAATATTGGTGTTCAGATAAAGTGGTCTCAGAGCAATTACCAGCGTTGAGCGGATGCCCAATGGACTAATATTGTGAAACCAAAATTGCTCAAAATTGCAGTTAAAGGCAGACGAGGCTGTAGGTTGAGCAATAATATCAACGTGGTTACTGCAAAAGCGGTATGTGGAGAGTGATCCACTTTCCCATTTCTATGCAGAGTAACCTGATTGGTGGTTTGTACAGCTGATAGATAGCAAGCTGAACCAGGTCCTGAGATATCTAGAGCGACGCGCACAGCAGCAGAGACACAGGCGACCACGAAGTCACGAGGCAAGAACCTTATGCAAGACGAGTTCTGGTCGGTGTGTATTTTGTTTAGGCTAAGTGCGTGTCTGGCTATGACTGAAGCGCTTCCCGCGAAGATGTTAGGACTCGTGTTGTGTTCTAGGTATAAATGATTGCTGAAGAGGGACAAGCTGTCGTTTGTGGCGGCATAAGGGATTTAGTTCTATTCAAGGACTGCCGCACTTTCCCTGTATGCAGCAGACAAGCGTATGACAAACAGACACGCAGACAAGCGTCAAGTGATACAAGCGTCTTAGGCACAGGATCACAGCGGATAGGGCATATTCTTCGCGTAGCACGGACCCCCACAGTGCGTGGGATAGGCATATTTTTTCAACAGTCATTCTGCTTCTTCTGAGAGTTGAAATTCGCACATCAACAGCAATTCACAGACATTTGTACATGCACACTTTGCCTACCTACTTTTTGTAATCAGGTCTTCGTGCTATAGTTCACCGCAATGACTTGCACAGCTGATAAAAAACTTTATTGTTTATAGATACATTCTGTGTTTAGGAGCTGCTGATTCACATCTGCTGTGCAAGTCTTAAGCGGCGCTTGTGGTTACGGAATAACGCTCGGCTGTACTCGCACGAACTGACAAATACATAATCGGAATAGACTAACACTCTCTTTGTCACACCCTGCGCCAATGTCCGTGTCCCTATTGTGCCCTCAGAGTCTCATATAATTTGACTAAAATTGGCTTTTCCGGTCTTCGGAGTGTTCTTACTAAGGAAATTTTAACACAATATAAGGAATCGGCAATGAAACCACGCACACTGGACTGTGTCTTTGTTTAACAGCCATCCCAGAGAGAACATTAGTTACATTCCGACTCACTTGTAACGACTGTCATGGAATATCGTATTTAGTTTTGCTGTATCGGATAAATTAGACAGCAAGTTATTGTCCCTTAAGGCATATCGCAGCACATTTGTTTGTTATTTGCATATATAGGGGCTCAGTAGGGATCCACAAATGAGGGGCAGAGGCGATTCCGAAATGTCCTGAGAAGAATGGAGCCAATTTGCTTTTACGTGCGTTCAGATGAGACATGGAGAGAGTAAATTGTGTAGTTTATTTAGAGAACGACAATGAGCATTTGACTTCTTCCTGAAGTATCTCTGAGGGCAATTTGTCAGCTGCGAGAGACAGCAGGCTGCTATTTCTGTCGCAGATGTAGATTATGTCCAAAGAAAGGAGAATAAATAGTTTGCTTTTCATATACAGCAGTGTGCATTCTCCACGTTCATAGACTTCTATTGCTGGCACTTGTTGTGAATGCACTTATCTGGAAGAAAACAATGTAGGATGTTTATTGCTAAAAGGAAACGAGATAGCCGCAAGCACTTACACGGATAATAAGAAGGATACTACAGTAGGAGTCTTCAAATGTCGCGTAGTGATGTAACTCTCACGGTTAGCAAAATGGCTCCGGCTTAGCTCAGCTAACCCTCGATATGCAAGGCGAAAGCTTGGTTAAACCTGGTGAAATCTTGGTTTCACTTAGTTACCCTTTTATTTAGCTGTAATTATTATACTTAGCTATACACTCATTGTTAGGCCAGGCATAAATTACAAGTCCCAGCGTTTGCGAGACGAACAGCTCGCTCTTCCTCAGTCTCCTACGCTACCTACGCTTAGCATTCTGGAACTTCTCCAGTGAAGCAGCTCGCCGGGCGCTATCCGCAGAGTTATCAGACGCCGCTTGAAGACGACAGCTCAAAGCCCCCCGCCCCCGCGCAACGCTCAGAGAAGACGGTCTGGCCTCGCTCTTATCCATGACCAAGCTCGCACTGACTAGGCGAGCGCGGCGCTCCTCTTAGTCAGGCGCGTGGCGTCACGTGGTCTGGCAGCGACCCATCTGCGGAGAGCGCATGCGCCAAGCCAACGGTGGTGGCGGAGCTGGGCGCGGCGAGTAACGTGATGCGTTGCCTAGGCTATGGCGCAGCTGTGTTTAAATGAAGGTCAAATTGCTGGCGACGGCGACAATCAGCTCGACTAGGTTAGTAAAGCTTTCGCTTTAAACAAGTTTTTTTTTCTCAAACAGTGTAACTATCAGCCTATGAGAGCAATAATAACAGGTGGACGAAAAAGATAGCGGCTTTAGATATATTTCGCGAACGCTATAGATCAGTAGCGAGAGCTGACACTTGCAGGGAGCACAATTACGAACGTTCTGGAGTTGTCTCATTGAAAACATGCAATATTTGCTAATTTACGACACTGATTAATTCGGTAAGCAAAGCAATGCATGAAGAAGCAGATATCATCGGTATTTTGCAGACTGTGAGAAGCATTTCTCAGAGCCCAGGATTGTGGCTATCGGCGGTTTGCAGCATGAAGCAAACTAGGTGGCGTAATGAGGTTATGAAATTTGCAGACGCAAGTTAGAATCAGCTAGCGGAAGACAGGGGTAATTGGAGATCTCAGGGAGAGGCCTTCGTTCTGCAGTGGACATAAATATTGACGGGAAGTAAGCATCCCACTACAGGCACCGATCGCCAGAAGTCAGCTACCTACTACAGACACAGCGCCTACGGAAAGGGGGGTGATAAAGCGCCAGGTTCAAGGCGTTAAATGATGACGTGATTCAGCCGGTCATAAGTCCGTGGGCATTACCCGTCGTTTTAGCTAAAAAAAGGACAATACACTACGCTTCTGTGCAGACTATCGACGGCTTAATAGTGTCACTAAACGCAACGTTTACCCCCTGCCATGGATCGATGACGCTCTGAACCGTCTACGCCCCGCCCAATTGTTCACCTCTTCGGATCTTAAGTCAGGGAACTGGCAGATTGGAGTAGGTGAGCCTGACCGCGAAAAAACGGCATTTCTGACTCCTGATGGAATATATGAATTTAAAGTCCTCCCATGCGGCATGTGTTCCGCAGCTGCCACATTTCAGCGGAAGATGGACACTGTTCTCTCTGGACTAAAATGGCAGACGTGCTTAGTCTACCTAGAGGACATTGTGATGTTTTCAAGAACGTATGATGAACATCTAGAACAGCTCAGAAATGTACTCCTCGCAATCAGCCAAGCAAATCTAACTATCAAGCCTGAGAAATGTCATTTTGGCTTTCAGGAGATAAAGTTTCTCGGACACGTAGTCTGCCCCAGCGATGTTCGGCCAGACCCCGAGAAGCTAGCTGCCATCGTTGACTTCCCGCGTCCTACCGACAAGAAGGCAGTTCAGCGGTTCTTAGGTCACTGCGCTTATTACCGTCGTTTTGTCGAAGGATTTTCAAGGATCGCCAAACGATTAACGAGACTAATACTCCAAGATGTACCCTTTGAGTGGACGGAAGAACAAGTAGCCTTTACAGAACTGCGGAAGCGACTGCAAACAGCCCCTGCACTCACGGATTTTGACAAGGCTGACGCAGAAATGTACACGGACGCCAGCAACGTGGGGCTGGGTGCTATACTCGTTCAGTGGTAAGACGGCGCCGAACGAGTAGTAGCCTACGCGAGCTGTCTGACAAAGTCTGACAAAGGCGCAGGTCAACTATTCCACGACTGAAAAGAAGTGTCTAGTGGTCGTTTGTGCCATCGGCAAGTTCCGACCTTGCCTTTACGGGCGACCTTTTCGCGTAGTAAGTGACCACCACTCACTGCATTGGCTTGCGAGTCTTAGGGACCCTTCAGGCCACCTCGCTCGTTGGAGACTCCGCCTTCAGGAGTACGACGTTACAGTGGTATATCGATCCGGACAGAAGCACGGCGTCGCTGACTGCCTCTCACGTGCACCTATACCTTGGAATCCCAGTGACTTAGCGCAAGATTTCCCGTTTCTTGGTGTAGTAGACACTGTAGAGATAGCTGACCTCCAACGTGCAGACAGTACATTGCTTCCGCTCACCAGATACCTTCAGGGAGCCGACGTTGTTGTCCCACGACCGATGTCACGATGTCTGACTTTGCCGACGTTGTTTATGTTGTTGAATTTTTCGTGCTTCCTTCATGTTCACATGACATCATTCTTGGCTGGGACTTCTTGTCTCACCATCGTGCCATCATCGACTGTGCTCGGGCCGAAGTGGCGCTTTTCCCGCTTTCCGAAGCCTCGCTGCCTGACCCTTCTGAAAGTAAAGCCGCCAAGATCACGGTTGTCTCCGATACGAACATACCACCCGAAATGTCGGTTCTTGTGCCCGTATCTTGCTCCGCCGCGCCAGACGCTACGGTGCTTTTTACACCATCACCTATTTTTCTACGTCGCAAGGCTCTACCTCTACCATTTGCCGTCCTCAACACTGTATCTGGATTATCCACTATGCTTGTGTGTAACCCGCTTCAATCCCCTGTGACCTTACTACGTGGAGAATCCCTTGGTCGTGTTCAGCCCCTTGACCCGCTTCACATTCTCGATACTTCCGACGACATGGCCTGTTATGAGCTCGACGCCCTCACTTCTCCATTGCTGTGCACATCATCATCATTGTCGTCGTCGTCGTCGTCAGACGTTCTTGAATCTGCCTTGGACGCCGATCTGCCACCTGCGTACCGCCAGCAAGTCCTCGCGCTTCTTCAGAATTTTCGCTCGTCGTTTGATTGCGACCAACCATCCCTGGGACGTACGGCGACAGTCACTCACAGCATCCACACTGGTTCCCATCCACCATTACGCCAGCGACCATACCGCGTGTCGGCCGCCAAGCGACAAATAATTACCGAGCAAGTCGACGATATGCTGCATCGTGGCGTCATTCGGCCTTCCCAGAGTCCTTGGGCGTCTCCTGTAGTATTAGTACGCAGGAAGGACGACTCAATACGCTTCTGTGTGGATTACCGTCGGCTCAATAAGATAACTCGTAAAGATGTCTATCCGCTGCCTCGCATAGATGACGCCCTCGACTCCCTACAAGGCGCAGAGTACTTCTCATCTTTGGATCTTCGCTCCGGCTATTGGCAAGTGCCGATGGCTGAAGACGACTGTGAGAAGACCGCTTTCGTCACGCCCGACGGCTTGTATGAATTTACCGTAATGCCATTCGGGCTCTGCAACGCGCCCGCTACTTTCGAGCGTATGATGGACACTATCCTTCGTAACTACAAGTGGAAAACATGTCTATGCTATCTTGATGATATTGTCGTGTTTTCGCCCGATTTCCCGACGCACCTCGTTCGCTTGCGTGAGATCCTGACGTGTCTCACCTCTGCCGGCCTTCAATTCAACATCAAAAAGTGCCGTTTTGCTGCCCGCAAGTTAACAATATTGGGACACGCTGTTTCGAAGGATGGTGTACTTCCGGACCCAGCCAAGCTTCGCGCGGTCGCAGAGTTTCCGATGCCCACTACTCTTAAGGCACTCCGCTGCTTTATAGGGCTCTGCTCTTACTTTCGGCGTTTTGTGCGCAATTTTGCCACTATTATCGCACCACTGACCACTTTGCTTACGGCTAGCAGCGGCATCTCCGCGTGGTCAACTTCGTGTGACGACGCCTTCAAGCAACTACGTCGTCTACTTACTTCACCGTCGATTCTTCGACACTACGATCCGACAGCGCCCACAGAGCTACACACGGACGCCAGTGGCATCGGACTTGGTGCAGTCCTAGCGCAACGGAAAGTCGGCTACGACGAGTACGTCGTCGCATATGCGAGTCGCCCTTTAAAGAAGGCAGAAGCCAACTACTCTGTCACAGAGGAAGAGTGCTTGGCCATTATTTGGGCTCTCGTCAAATTTCGTCCATACCTATATGGTCGCCCTTTTGACATTGTTACCGACCACCACGCCCTTTGCTGGCTGTCCTCGTTGAAAGATCCGTCAGGTCGCCTCGGCCGCTGGGCACTTCGCTTACAAGAATATAACATCCGCGTTGTCTACCGATCAGGCAGAAAGCACTCCGACGCCGATGCGCTTTCCCGATCACCGCTACCTTCCGATGTGGCTTTAGTGTCAACGCCCTTCGCATCCATGTCGACGATCAACGTGGCTGATATGCCGGCCGAGCAGCGTAAAGATCCCCTGCTTTCAACTATGCTGAATTTCCTCCACGATCCATCCGTCACACCCTCTTCTCGAACACTTCGTCGCCAAGACGCTCACTTTGCTGTCCACGACAACGTCCTTTACCGCAGAAATTATTTGCCTGATGGTCGCAAATGGCTGCTTGTGATACCACGACACATGCGTACTGACATATGCGCTTATTTCCATGCCGCTCCTCATAATGGTCACGCCGGCGTTCTGAAAACGTACACTCGGCTGAGGCAACGTTTCTACTGGCACGGCATGTATCACTTCGTGCGCCAGTACGTACGCGCTTGCACGGCTTGCCAAAGGCGTAAAATTCAACAGCGCCCTCCTGGCGAGTTACAGCCGCTCCCCTGCCCGGCCCGGCCATTTGATCTCGTCGGCATAGACCTATACGGGCCACTTCCCCACAGTTCCTCGGGTAACCGATGGATAATTGTAGGCGTCGACCACTTGACGCGCTACGCCGAGACTGCCGCACTTCCGGCGGCTTCTGCGCGTGACGTTGCCTTCTTCATATTCTGGAACTTCGTTCTTCGACATGGAGCACCACGCGAACTGCTCAGCGACCGGGCGCGTGTGTTCCTGTCCGAAGTAATACAAGCCCTTCTCGCTGCATGCAGCATGGTTCACCGCAAGTCTACCGCCTACCACCCGCAAACGAACGGCTTGACAGAGAGGTTCAACCGCACACTCGGTGACATGTTTACTATGTACGTTGCCTCGGACCACAGTAACTGGGACATTGTTTTGCCGTTCGTAACGTATGCCTATAATACCGCCACACAAGCTACCACTGGCTTTTCGCCATTCTTTCTGTTATATGGCCACGAGCCCTCGTGTACAATGGACACCCTGCTCCCATACCGACCCGACGATTCTGAATGCACGCCAGTGTCTGAAGCCGCCAAATACGCAGAGGACTGTAGGCAGCTCGCCCGTATCCTTACGACCGCCGCCCAAGGTCGCCAAAAGCTGCGGCATGACAGTAACGTGCCTACACCACATTTTCCACCTGGTTCCCTTGTTTGGTTGTGGATCCCACCTCACAGCCCTGGCCTTTCAACCAAACTTCTTGCACGCTATGATGGTCCGTACCGCGTCATCGACCGTACCTCGGCTGTTAACTACGTTGTCGAGCCTGTGACGCCATCACACGACCTGAGACATCGCAGACGTGACACGGTTCATGTCAGCCGACTTAAGCCATACTATGACCCCCTGATCCTACCTACGCCGTAGGTCGCCAGGATTGCTCATCTCTCCCGGGGGCCATTGTAGTGAAGAAGAGGAAGAAGTGCTCTTGCGTCTGTCGCTGTGCGCACCATCAGCGTTCGTGGACTGCCTCGATTGCGTGAGACGTCTAATAAATCGTCATATCACACTAAGAACCTAATGGTCACTAATTTTGTCACTACTGTAGCTAGTGTATTAGGTGAATGCGTTGCGTTGGTTTTTCTTGCAAGTTATGTCCACTGGGGCAGGTAATTGATCTCTAGTGACGTGATTTTAGAACATTCTGCAGAACCTTGTGCAAAAAGGAAGTATTTTAGTAATAATAAAAAAGCAATATAGCACCGCAAACCTCTATAACACCCTATGTAATCCCAGAGAAGCTCTCATAAAAACGAATGTGTTAAAGAGGATGTGGCACATGGCCGCCTTGAATTATTATACCTTTGCTTACGTCTAGTTACCAGTCAACCTTACACCACAGAGCATTGTTGCCATCGGTGGCGGCTACTGGGGGATCTCGATAATTACGAGGCGGCTAAAGCGTCTGAAGAATTGACAAAGGGTGAAGAGAAAGGAAAACAAGGTATAACGTTAACTAGGTACGGCTGCTGCTTTGGGTTTTACAAAAGAACCCTTCCTTACCATCTCCAGCCATGCAGTCGCAATAGTCCGTATAAACACCGTACGCATCTGGCCAGCGACTGCATGATTGAGCTTTGCGTGCCTTGATCTGGCAAGTTTCTCGCCCACCTCTTTTAAGACAACACAGACCTATCATGCAGTCAGTGCCTTTACTGCAATCCTCGCCAACCTCTTTGTTCTGCAAGTATACGCAAGAAACGTATTCATATAGTTAACGAAAGTTCATAATGTTGAAGGAACATGGCCGCTCAAATACTTCGCAAATATTTTCTCAAATGAAAAATTGAAACGCAATGCAAGTAAAAATATGTTAGAAGTTCTGCTTGAACGTTCGGCTTTTAAAAAAATACCACAGAACGAACCTAGTAGCGCATTGACGAACTAGTATGCTGAAGTGTACCATTGTTTGCAGTGAGCTTTAGTAGTAGCTGAATGCCATTTTTTACGAACTAATGACCCTAGTTCGGTAATGCTTTAAAACTGCGTGATAAGCTAAGACGTTATCGGTTAGTTGAAGTAAAAGGGGTTAGCATGCAGCTCCATGGTTCGTGCGAAGAAAATGGCTATATGCACAATCTTCTGAAAAGGAATAATGTACGTTCTTCAAGCGCCACTTAGTCACCAGACAATAAATATCTGCTTCGCTCAGATAAAAAGACATTGTATAGTGCAGTAAATATGAACACAAGTTTGGGTGCATCGGGAAAAATCTTAGTTATATTTTATTTTTTACGTGCTGCTTACCCCTCTTCCATCTTGGTTGCGTCGCTCACTAACCATCACATTAGATTTAAAACTATGCGGAAAATCCTGCAGGATTTCTTGCCTAATATCATCGGCTGGGGCCTCTGTGAACGCGAAAATTATAAATGGCAAAAGAACGGCGGTGGACAGAAGGTAGCGCATTCTTTTTAGAAATGTTCTTTCAATGGAGGCGGTCTGAATATTCAGAGACTGGCGAGATGCTGTCTCATTTATACTCCTGTGCACGTGCTAGTATATTTGCGTCACAACATTGCGCAGAAATAAATTAAATATACAATAATTCAGTTGATTTCTCACATCATCTGCTGGCTGCAAATGTTTCAAAGTATAGTGACGTTATAAGTGCTATTTGCCAACCTTAAAGCTTGTGAAAGTGTGACGGTTTGTTCAAGATGGAAAATAATGTGTTTGAGAGAGCACATGCATCAGCGTATCCACAATTGAGCTGCCAAAAGTATAAGAACAGGTACAAACATATAGAGCTTAATGTAAAGTGTGTTTCACAACGTCGAACCTGACTCTGGGATTATTATTTGTGCATGAGTAGAGACTCGTTTATCTTTGCAAGAAAGCTACATCGCTAGGTCCTAGGGTGTGCGTCATCAATTTGAATAATGACTGAATGTGCGGCAACGCTTGTGGAAGTTTGCTCCATTTTAAATAGAATTTGAATGAGCGTTTGCAAGAGAAGCGATAGTCGATGGATAAATTTTCTACTCCTGGACTTAATGAAGGAAAGTGAGACATACTTGTTCATTTGATGAGCTTGAAAAGTTAAGCGGAGATGAGTCATTTTTTCTCAATGTTTAATTCCCAATTTATTGCCTCTATAGGTGTAAAGAAGCCTATTCCGGGGATCCCTTATTCCTCGTGAGGTATAAATAATTCGCAGACTTACACAAGGAAGCCGTATAAATGGACCGTTCTTGTGAGGGTGCCATCATTTTCGATTTTCGACATGGTGCCGTCTACCGTCCGGCCCCATGCTGGTATGCGTGATTGCGTTGAAGGGCGCACGGTGAGCGTTGATTGACAACGAGCGGCAAATTTTCGCATCATCTTCGAGGTGTCAACAAGTTCCTGCGATAGGAATACTGCTCCGTGTGTCGTTGCTAAGCTTTGGCTTCGAAGCAGCCGCACTATCGAAGAGCGACGGGCCTAGAGGTGCTGCTAGAGCTCTGCCCGTGATCGAAATAGGAGGCGAGCCAAGTCGGAACATTGTCGATACGTAAGATACGTGCAACGTGTCATTATTGCATATTGTCACGTAGTACTAGTGACGGTGAAAAAAGAAACAGTCGTAAAACTGTGTATGACGAAAGTAATTCTTTATTGGGTGAACCTGTGACCATAAAATCAAGCTACACTCGCAGCACAACGATAGCGGCGAACACAGTCGGCGATCGTCGAAACCTGATCAGCGGCGAAAGACGTCGGCTTTTATACATGAGTAATCAAAGGTTCCAGAGTAATCCCTGGTGCCCGCGTGTCTCAAGAAGGTACTAGGCAGTTCGCGTCGCTCATACAATCAGATTACATAAGCGTCGGTGACGACAGACAACGGATTGAAGCATCGATAACGTTCGAGAAGCTTCCGGTACATGCAGGCGTGTCCTGCGCCGAGCGATAACGTTTAACATTTGTCAGCCGATGAAAAGCGGTCACCGGCGAAAGATGAACAAGTGCACGAGTCAATATCTAGCCTTGAGCTTTATTAGACTACAAATCAGGTGAAAAGAATCGGAGGTGTATCCGTGTGTCATGGCGGTGTGCCGCACAAGTGTACATTCCAATACCTGTAACTGCGAAGCTCTGAGGAAACACGTTTTGCTAACTTGAGTGTTCCTAAAATTCTAATACAATTTTCTAAACAATTTTTACCGGGCCCCCGGGCATGAAGCTTAGAAAATAAATAGCTTTATTATAAATCAACCGGAAGGGCCATTGATGTGGAGAAAACGACCTGATGACAGTGGCCGCCAATACGTAATTATCAACCAGACGCACGCGACGCGTTGAAAAGATATGCACACTCTTAGGTTACGACTGGTGCCTATGCAAATACCGACTCTAAATAGTTGAAAACCTCACTACTCTTTGCAATAGCAACCTTATTTTCTAGAGTAATGCAGTGTGCGATCCGCAGCGTTGGCCAGACAGCTTGGCGAGACGAGGAACAATAGAGAGCCCATATGAACTAGTGGCGACGGCCACTCGGTACGTATGGCTTTTGTTACAGAACAAATCACAAAACCTTCATTTTCGTAGTCGGCACGTACTGTTTACCTAATGTGATCCCGGTCAACTCCCACCAGAACGCCGCTGGTTGCCAAGCATGGTAATCTACAAACACATTTAAACAGAATAACTTCAATGTGATAGCATGAATAAATAGTTGACTTTGTCTATTTGCAACAGTTGGCCGACTCGAATACTTATCTTTCATTCTTATTCCAATTTTACCATAAGCGCCAAGTTCGTCCCATGCCCTCCCTGAAAAAAAAAAGTCGTAGTTTCACCCGAAGGGCGAAGCATCGATTGCGATAGGAAATTAGTAGACAGCTATACGAAGTAAGGATATCAGTTTTTGGCACTCTTGTTGGCCATACCTGGCCCTTGCACCAAGAAAATTCATAAATCATCATCATCAAGGATAGCAGTTTTCTTGGGCGTATAAACTTGTACACATTCGCTTACGAACTAAATTAACAACCACGGTTTCGCGTGCGCACAGGTGAACAAGAACACATGTCGTGCGATGACGCAGGAAACTCGCTTTCAAAACGCTGGATTGAGGAAGCGCGGCAGCAGCAGTTTCAACAGCACCTTCATGCTGTCGCTCGCTTCAACTTGAGCTAAACCTCGAAAGCACAGCGCATACGAAGCTACCGGCACAGGGCGTTGTGAAACAAACGAATCTCCGCGCTTCTAGTGCGAAGACTAGCAACGCGTCCATACTGGCCGTCGGAATAAGTGAAGAAGTGCGTGAAGACGAGCGCGCCGCTTGCGCTGAACGCGCTAGCCGCCGTCGTCGTCCTCTTACTTTAATGTTGAACACACTCCGGGGCCTGAAGTGGCGAGCTCTAAAGGGTACTGTTTCTACACAGGTCGGACCAGCTGTGAGCCACTGGGTATCTTAACTTTACATGCACGAACGTTGCCATCTTTACTTTGGATGTAGTGAGTCAGTACACCAGTTTTACAGAACATTCTGGAAGCGTTGTCTTCGTGAATAATCACATCACCTTTACTTATGCTATAATTTTTTGTGTTTTCCTCAAGTGAACGCTTCATGTGTCAGGAGATATTCAGGAAGCCATCGCTTACACAGTCGTTTCATTATCAGCTGCCTGTGGACCCACAAACAGAGCAGCTCAGTATTCCTTTTTCCTCGTACATGCAAAGCTTTAGGATTAGACAGACGACGGCTGCCTAACAAAAAATGAGACGGGGTTAGAAAGTCTTGTTCTTTAGCAGAAGATTAAATGAAAGCTATGGGTCTGGAATTGACAGCAGCTTCTGTTTCAGTCAGCAAACAGCTCAGTTGCTGTAGGTCAACAGACGTCCTTTCCAATGACTTACGAAGGCACATCTTCAAAATCATAACTAACCGCTCCCAAAAGCTACCAACCAAGGAGCTCTATCTGCAATGAATTTCCAAGTTATGCCGTGGGTAGAGCACTACTGACTGATTTCATCTTTTCTAAACAACTTGTGCATGGAAGCTAGCTCGTGTGGAGCTTTGTTAAATGTATAGTAGTGTTGTCCAAGTATACTATTCGCGGTGTTCCATGTCTTGCACAAAATCTTTTGAAGTCCACGAAGAACGGGTTTGCAGTAAGTATAACCACATGATCAATGTGAATTGCTCTTACTACTGCACAAGTGAAGAGCACTATGTGCCCTTTAACGCCACTGCAGTCTTTCACAAAAACTGCCCCTGCAAAGGCAACTCCCGTAACCTCAAAAGGGCGCGAATTGCACACATGATCACTGGAAAGAGAAGCTACCGATGCACTCGCAGCCTTAATGCGGAACGGAGCACAAATAACAAATTTTCGCAGCACTCTCTTCACTTCTTGTCGCACTCTTGGCACCCAGAACCGGGCGCGAAGTTCTGTCAAGGTATCACTGACCATGGATCACAGTTGTGTGCGTTTGCAAAATGACCAGGCGCATGATGGGTGGTTGCACGGCAGGAGCACGGGCGTCTTCTCGTTGTATGTGACATCGGCGTTCTGAAGGCGAGTTCTAATCCTCATGACGCCCTTTCCGTCGATGATGGGATGCAAGTCTCTTATAGGCGACGTCTTGTCTAGGTCTTGTCCAACTTCAAAGTGGGTGTTCTCTTTGTGATATGTATCAGTCTGCATTTGCTTAAACCAGATGTTCTCAGCTTCTCGAAGTTCAGTAGCTGTAAGTGCTCCTTCTCTATGCGACGTTGGCGATCGACAGTTGTCCACTAAGCATTTTACCCATGCTGTCACTCTTGCAATTCGTAACCAAGAACTGAATAGTTCGGCACTAAAAGTGGTTCTCTTATCACGCTCACAAGTACTGGAACGCTTGTCTTTAACTCAGACGCAACTTGTTCGTTTGCCGGCCCAGAATCTTGAATGCCAGATTTTCTTGGCCAACAATTTGCCGTACGTAGAAGCCAGTTAGGTCCTTTCCACCACAGCTGGCTATTTCGAAGGTCTGTTAGTGAAAGCCCACGCATCAGCAGATCAGCCGGGTTTTGTGTTCCTGGACAGTGATGCCACTGGTATTGATATGTTATTTGACATATCTCGTTAACTGTTATAAACTAATTGATTCCACTAGGTTTCTGAGCTTTGAATCCAACAAAGCGTTACAGTTAAGTCCGCCCACAGGTGCTCTTCTATTTCGCAGTGTCAACTCGAGAGCCTCCCGCAATAACTTTAGGACTCCAGAAGCCGGAACCGCGCGTGGCAATTCCAAACGTGGTAACGTGATCCTTTTGATTGGTGCTACTCTAAACTTCGAAAATAGAAGCAGAACATCGGCGTTACCGCATTGATCTTGAATCTCAGATAAGCTACGGCACCATATGCAATACAACTGGCATCAGCAAATACGTGAAGCTGGGAGCTTGTCGGCTTGTCCCGTAACAACTTCTGCTCACACTTGGGAAGTGAAAACACCTGAGAGCATTCCAGCTTATCGGACCAAGTTTCCCATTCGTGTCTAAGTGGCTAAGGCATAACTTCTTCCCACGCTGTGCCGAGCTCCCACAACCTTTGAAAGAGGTCTTTCATCCGTGCGGTCATCTGAAGGACACATCTCTTGGTATATTCCTTTTTTCGAGAGGCTGCAACAGTGATTTTATGTTTAGAATGAGCTTGTCAGCAGCAGTGTCCCATAAAAAACAAAGGATCGTCTTAGGAGCCACGGTTGAGACAGAGTCCAATTCATCAGCGATGTGTCGTTTTAGCTCACCATCATTCGTGGTCAATTTTTGCAGCTTCATGCCCGCTTTGCTCAGGAAGTGATTCGCTTCTTTATGAAGACGCAAAGCCTCGTTTGAAGAAAGAACTCCTGTGAGGAGATCATCAACGTAGAAATTCTGAGCAAGTTGCGTTGCAGTTAATTTCAGTGCCGAATCGACGCGCTTGAAATGGTACTGGAGCGTTGCTGTCAAGAGGAATGGACTTGCTGTAGCTGCAGATGGCAATCGCGTCATCCTATTGTAACAACCGATGTGGACGCAGTAGCAGTTTTGGCAAAATTGATTTATTGCACAGAAAACAAGGGTTTATGTAGGCGCGGTGCATCGCTTATCGGAACACTTGCGATGGGTTTAAACAGGGAAGACATCCGCACAAGATAGCCAATTCAGTCACATCACTGTGATCACATCCTTTCCCACCTAGCATTCAATGCCATAACAAAGCACTGGACGACGAACACGAGTAGACCTACGGCATGCTTGCGGAACTTCTGGCACAGGCGATCTCTGCACTGTAGTTTGTGTCGCTGGAAGCTTGAAGCTGGGGTTAGCGTGATGACCTACCGGTACAACATCTCATGCTCTCCGCACGTGGTTGCGATGACGTCGGCGTACTAAACCATCGGAAGTCTGTACTTTGTACTTTACGTGGCCCAAGCAACGCAGTATCCGTGCGGCCAGCCACTTCAGACCACGAAAGAAGTTCCGCACATATACGGGGTCACCGTGTAGAAACTCCCTCGAGGATAGCGGCTTGGTACATCCAGGGCTTTTCACGGCAGGGTTCAGTCTCGACAAAACAGAACGGAAGCTCCTGCCCAGCATGAGTTCTGCTGGCGTCCTCCCGGTTTCCGTGTTGGGCGTGGAGTGCTGTTTGAATAAAAAAACGAGAAACTTTACACGCCACTGTGCCCTGGCTCTGCTTTCGGAGCGCACACTTTAGCACGCGAACCATACGCTCAGCCCTTTCGTTGCTTGCGGGATGGTATGGTGCTATGTACATGTAGCGCATGCCATTTTTGTTCAAGAAAGTTTGCATTTCGTTGCTGGAGAAGGCTTCGTCGTTATCAGAAACACCCAACAACGGCATTTCATATGAAGCAAACATTCTTCGCAGTTTTAAATGCGAAGCATTTCTTGCCGGCGGCTGTGTCTGTTGTCCCGCGTCCCACACCCCCACAGCGCATGCGCGTCCCCTCCCCTTCTCTCTCCTCTCCTACGCTCCCCCCTTTCTCTCCTCTAGGAATCCTGTACGGAGCGGCGCCCGCGTCCCACACCCCCATAGCGCATGCGCGTCCCCTCCCCCTCTCCTACGCTCCCCCCTTTCTCTCCTCTAGGAATCCGGAGCGGCGCGCTCGACTGGTGGTGCGACAGCTGCATACTCCGCTGGGGGCGCCACGGTAGTTCCGCGGCATGAAAATGACGGAGCGCGCGCGCCTCATTCTCTCTCCTGTGCAGCGCCGCGATGAGCGCTCGTGCCGCTGCCGCGAAAGCATCTCCCGCTCAAGTTAACCATCTCCCCGCTGCTTCGCATCCACACATTGTTTCCCTTAGCGGGAGATGGAGTAATGTTTTCGATCACAGCTGACGAGTGAAGCCATGGCATTATCTCGATCTCGGCCTAGTTTGATAGCGCGTCCACGACAACAACAAAAAAACGCCTTTAACCGGCCCTGCAAAATCTATGTGAATTCTGCTCCATGGGCTTTCGGGTTTCGTTCAGAAATGCACAGGCGTTTTAGGTTCGCTTTGCCTGATCTCTTGACTAGATTTGCAATCACGCTCGAACTCTTCAATCTGGGCATCGATCTTCGGCCACCACACATATGACCTTGCCAGAGCTTTCATGGCCATTATGCCAGAATGGTGAGGACATCTTCTCGCTATTATTCTGGCAGTATGACCCTGTTACCCCACAGTAGGCAGTCACGATGAAGAGCCTCACCTGACAGTGAAGAGCCTCACCTCTTCGCGCCTCACCTGATAGCCGGCATATTTTGGGGGCACACCTTGTTCTGGCCAGCCAATTCGGATCCATTCCTTCACACGCGACAGGCAAGGATCACGCAGAGCGGCTGATGCGACGTCTGCTGTGCTCACAGTAGGATATTCCACTGCTTCCAACAAAAGGATGTCGCCAGGAGGCTCGATGCCACTCCGGTCACTGGTAGCCTGCTTAGACAGTCAGCGTTTGCATGATCTTGCGTCCTTCTATACTCCAGTTTGTATTCTTAAGCAGATAACAACAAAGACCGCCGCAACATGCGCGGTGATAAAACAACGGGAATCTGTTTGTCTCGTTGAAAGATACCGAGTAGTGGCTTATGATCTGTCAAGATGCGGAGTTCTCGCCCACAAAGATACTGGTGAAATTAACGGACACCACAGACAATAGCTAGAGCCTCGCGGTCAATCTGGGCGTAAGTATACGTTCCGCCTTCGAGGTCGCGGGATCGAATCCCAGCCACGGCGGCCGCATTTCGATGGCGGCGAAATGCGAAAACACCCGTGTACTTAGATTTAGGTGCACGTTAAAGAACCCCAGGTGGTCCAAATTTCCGGAGTCCCCCACTACGGCGTGCCTCATAATAAGAACTGGTTTTGGCACGTAAAACCCTATAATTTAATTTTTAATTACGTTCCGCCTTAGTGAATGTTCTTGACGCATAAGCAACAGGTTGCTCGCGTGCTTGAGCATCGCTGTGAACTAATACAGCTTCCACACCCACGGGTGATGCGTCAGAAGAAAGATATAAGGGTGCATCAGGATTGAAGTGCACTAAAAGCGACTCTGACGTCCACAACGTCTTTAGTCTCTCGAAAGCAAGTTGCTGCTCCTCACCCCACTACCACGTACTGTCGCTGTCTATTAGGCGGTAGAGCACTTCGGCAACTTCGGACCGACCTTTTAGAAAGCGATTGTAGAAATTCACATACCTAGAAAAGCTTGGAGCTCCTTCTGGTTCTTTGGTGCAGGTACTTTGTGAATAGCCTCGACTTTAGCCTTTGAGGAGTAGATGCCATTTGCGTCTATCCAATGTACCAAGTACTCCAGGCTGTCTTTGACGAACTGACACTTGGCGCCTTGTATACGCAGTCCCGCTTTTGATATTCGCTTGAGAACTTCCATGAGGACTTCGTGGTGCTCCTCTGCCGTTTCGCTAGCCACAAGGATGTTGTCGAGGTATGCCGCTACCTGGCATTGACCTGGAAGCACTGTATCAATTGCTCTTTGAAATAATCCGGGTGCCACCGACACACCAAACGGCAAACGTCGTACTTTGTACAGGCCCTTTACTGTATTTATCGTGCGCACTTCTGCTGAAGCGCCATCGACTGCAAGTTACTGGTTGCGTCAAGTCAATTTTAGAAACAAATACGGCCTTTCCCCAACTTTGCCAAAAGTTCCTTGCTAGTAGCTAAAGGATAAACGTTGTTCCTTACCGCTTGGTTGAGTGTACTTCGATAGTCGCGACATATTCTTAATAACCCATCCTTTTTTACGGACGATGACCACAGGGTGGGCCATTCGGAGTGCTGCGTCGGTTGCAGAACACCTTGACGTTCCAGTTTTCTAGTTCTGAGATAACGTCATTCTTGAGTGTGAACGGAATGCTGCGGCATTTTAGAAGCTTGGGCCGGGCGTCCTTCTTCAGCTCGATGTGTAGTGGTGGCACAGCGGTGCCTGGAAATCTTTCGCCAAAACAATCCGGAAACTTTTTGATAAGGGCTTCTGCGTTTTCTTCGATGCCGTGAAGCCCAGTGACAATAATGTTCAAGACCTTGAACCAATCACGGTCCCAAAGCGTGCTACCTTCGTTTCTTACAACGAGTATCGGTAGCTCGAAGTCTTGTTGTTTGAATTTGACCGGAAGTGTGGCCTTTCCGACGACGTCCATTCCTTACTTAGTCCAAGTTACGAGCTTGGTGTCTGCTTGTTCAAGCTTAATGTGCCTTGCCACTTTCAGTTTGCTGAACGTATTTTGACTGATAATTGATCTAGCTGCTCCTGAGTAGACTTCCATGGGCACTATTTCACCGCCTATGTTTACGGCCACCATAAACTTCGGGCAACCGCTAGTCACTTGGCTAATATTTAGCGTGTCATCATACTCAGTATGCACTGAGTTTGTCATATTTTCCAACTGGTGGTTAACCTGGGGCGCGATCTTGTACGCGTTCCAAAATGGAACGGAGGCGTTCCGTTCCATCGAGCCGCACACGATTGGTCAATTTCAACTGCGACGTTCAAATTGACCAATTGTGTGCGGCTCGATGGAACGGAACGCCTACGTTCCATTTTGGAACGCGTACAAGATCGCGCCCCTGACCTCTTTGATTCTTCCGGCACGCTTTGGACAAGTGTCCTTTGCGGAACAGTTGAAGCATACTGCGGTTTTAAACTTGCAACGGTATGCAGCGTGGTTTTCCAAGCACCGGAAACACTGCCGTTTCACATGCTCGCTTGAAGTTTTTTCATCTTGCCCATTCTTATGGTGTTTCATGCGTTGTCTGTCCACTTTGGCTGTCAAATCTGGAACGTCCTGACGCAGACCGCCCATTACCCTTTGATGTTTTGCAGCAGCCTCTGCCGTGACTGCTAGATCGTAGGCCCGTCTTAAAAGTCAGGTGTTTCTCGGCCAACAAACGTCGCTGCACAATGCTGTCGGAAATTCCAAAAACCAACCGGTCCCTCAACATTACGTCAAGAGGAATTTGGCTGTCGTTGAACCCGCATTTCTCGGCTAGCTTACGTAAAGCTGTAACATAGTCTGCGACAGATTCGCCGTCGTGCTGATCTCGCTTCGAGAACACGTACCTTGAATACAGCTCGGATGGCTTCGGGTTGATGTGGTTCTTCACGGCTTTTACGATGGTCTGGCAGTCAGCGTTCGGTGGTCGGAGAGGCTTTACGAGGGTGGCTATCAGGGAGTAGGTATCCTCCCCACAGCAGCTCAGCAATGCAGTACTGCCCTCTTGCCTACGTCTTCTCACCCCCCCTCGTCGCCACTGTAACAAGCGACGTGGACGCAGCAGCAGCTTTTGCAAGATTGCTTTATTGCACAGAAAACAAGGGTTTATGCAGGAACGGTGCATCGCTGATTGGCGCACGTGCGATTGGTTTAAACACGGTAGACATGGCAACAAGATAGCCAATTCAGGCACATCACTGCGTTCACACCTATACTCCCCTATATTCGGCACAGGTTCACTTGGCATCGGCAGGCTGTCAAACCATAAAAACCACAAGGTGTCGCGATCAGGCTCTTGAATGCCGATTTGAAGAAACGCATTCTGTACATCGGAAGTAATCGCAATCTTGTGTAGTCTGAAATTAACAAGTTTTTTAACCATGTCGTTGGTGATCTTGGGTCCCTCTTCTAATAATTCATTTAGAGACACTGCTCCATGTGTGTGTGACCAGGCATCGAAAACTACCCTCAGCCGTGTCCTCGAGGATGATTCTCTGATAATGACCTGGTGCGGCATGTAGTAACATCTCTCTGCTACGTCTTTTCTGGTGACTCTTTCAGCGTTATCATCCAGTTCTCCCTCTCTAACTCCTTTATCCTAGTGCTGAATAAGCTCCTTGTTACTGCCAAATCGCCGCAATAAACCTGGAAAACGTCGAACCGCAACACTTCGGTTGTCTGCTAGATATGTTTTGACTGGCTTCAACGGTAGCGCTACTTCGTACCTCCCGTTCTTGAAAGCGATTTTCTCCGTCAGTTGCCGGACCACTTCATGTCCATGCTCGTCGTTGGAAGAAGGGTCAGAAATGTCTATGCTGTCTAGATCCCAGAAGTGCTGTAGGGTTTGAGACACGTCAGCCTCTGTGCAACTTGTGCGAAGGATAAAAGCGTGCGCAGGGGCTTTTTTTAAATGAGACCGCTTGGTATAGGTCCTTGAAATGTCCAGCCAAACTTGCTGTTGATCGCAGCTAGTCCTGTCCCTTAGTCATACGGCAAAACATCCTTTAGCACGAGCTTTCGCATTTTCTTGACTCGACTGAGCAAATTTATGGCAATTTCTGTCTTAAGGCTAGGAAGCGATACAAAGTGAGCAATAAACTTCGTTTCAGTAGCCAGCTTCTGCACAAATGACTGTGACTGTGGAGGTTCAAGCAAGTGATCGCAGATAAAGGGAACCTTGAAAGCCTCGACTTCATGCTTGGAGCTAGCAAACTGCTTCATGAAAGTCACCTTAAGCAAGTTGAGCTGCTTTGTTGGCGCACCACTGGAACCATCAAGCGCTTTCAGTTCAACATCTACATTCTTCAGTGTTGGCAGGCTTAGCTTTCTGGCTATATATTCTCTGACAAACGTCCTCTAGGTCCCGTTGTCGAGGACTCCTCTTATACAGGAAGAATTTCAGTAACTTAGAGCCCATGCTCGGATCGTCTGCAGTAATACGCTATTTTCAAACAAATTGCCTGTACGTGCCTGCGCGGCAGCATTCAAGCTCGTGGTTTGGCGTTCACTTGATTTATTCGTGCTAGCGTAGTTGGGGTCACAAACAGCTGTCGCGTGCTTGCCTTACAGTTAACGAAACGGGTGTTGTGTCGGCAATCTTTCGAGCGGTGGCCTGATATAGTGCCCTCGAAAAATCTGTCTGATATCGCCAGACGGCTCTTCTCCTCGTGTAGGCTTAGTATAGAAGAGCTCGTTTCCGCAGCGTGTGCTGCTGAAAGGGAGAAAAAAACAAGTACCTTTCGTCTTGCTAGATTCTTTGTGCAACACGTAGGCGGTAGGCATGGCACTGGGCTTGCTGTCACGGCTTCCATCGTGCGTATCGCGAACACAGGGCTCCTGGTGACCGCTTTTCTCACGGGCTTCTACCTCCAGTCGTCGATAACCCAATAGCTGACGCAGCTCCGTCTCTGACGGCTTGGACTCGGCGGGCTTTTGTAGTAAGCTCAGTCGCTTGTATTGTTCCACCATGATGTCATTCTGTCACCATGAAGACAAATTGTTGTGAGTGCACTTTGAAAACGGAACAGCAATGGCGAGCAGCCAACGCCGTACACGCACTTATACACACTGACGGCTAGCAGACGACGCCAGGAGCAATTCACACTGAGCGTGGTGACGAGTACTCGGCTAGATTTTGCAGATAATAGTGTCCTGAAACATTCCGTACATAAACTGGCCAAGAAACCTGCTGACTCGTTTTTAAAAAACTAGGGCAGAGCAGGAGGGCCCACAGCATCAATCTGCCTTCACGCAGCGAGCGCGCGCTCACGCGGCAGCGGAGTCCCCCCATTGACATCACACGTGAGAAGGCGCCACTCATAGATCTAGGTTTCTTCTCTATAGGGTTTAGTCCTCCCCGCTGTTTTTTGGCCTAGTAGGTTTCGGCGACGCATCACTTCGGAAGAGTGCAATATTGCCACGACGCGCAAGATGTCGTGTTGTCAAGTTACAAAGGCAGTGTTCATCTTTAGCACCATGTTGAAAAAACGCATCAACCAGATAGAAGTGAATTACGGAGACTACTCGTGCAGTTATTTTCTTAGCATGTTCATTAACGTAAGCACGACCGTCGATAAACTTAAGTATAAGCATGTACTCAAATTTAAAAAGAAACTTTGATAACGTATTCACAAACGTTGTACAAAGCTTTGTTTTACGTATATTCCAACATTTGCCTGACATCTGCATATTTTTTATACCCTTTCTAGCGACAAGTTAATTCAAAGTTTTGTACTGTGCCTAAGAAAAGTCCTCTTGCCCATTGAACTCTTTCTTGTTTCATTTAGTACTTTTCTCGAGACTAATTTAATGCCTAGAATTTTCTCTTGACATTCTTCACTATCGAATACATGTGCTTGAACGTCACAAATGAGTGATGTTTTGGTTTTCTAGGTATCCTTATCTCAAAATAATTCCTGAATAACGAGCATGCGCTTTTTTTATTTGTGTGGAGTTGGTACTTAGCCCACAAAGAAACGCGGTTTAAAAATATAACACGGCATTTGAGGAGATATAGTTACCTAGATATATATTCATTTGTACAATATGTCTTTACCTAGACATATATATATATATATATATATATATATATATATATATATAATAAAATGGGGGTGTTGGTCTTCAAGCAGGGCTGGATGAGGCGTTACAGAAGGCTATCCGAAAGGCAGGTCTGGTTACTGGCGAGCGCGAGCTAGAGCCTCAACAACAACCACACTCATCGTCGTCTTCTTTTCCCAGACATCGAAGCGCGGTCAATCGCCTTCAGTACAATTACCCCCCGCGGAATAAGGAGCCATCCTGGCGACCTAGGGGCAAGAAAACACAGGGGGATCGTAGCACTGCTTGAGTCTGGCCACGTGGACAATTTCTTCGCCACGACGACGATGGTCAGAAGACGGTTCTAACGGCTCGATGAGATAGTTCACCGGAGATGTTTGTTGAAGTACACGATATGGACCCTGGTACTTGGAGACCAGCTTCGTTGAAAGGCCAGGCGTAGTGGACGGGACACGCAGCCAGACGAGCGATCCAGGAGCATAGCACGTAGGAGTAGCGGAGGCATCGTGGTGTTGCTTCTGGCGCCACTGGTCTTGTGATGTGAACGAACGTGCAAGTTGGCGGCATTCTTCAGCGTATGTAGCTGCTTGAGATAGAGGCGTGGACTCGGAGGCGTCGGGTCCTTATAAAAGAATAGTGTCCATGGTACAAGAAGGTTCGCGGCCGTGAAGGAGAAAGAAAGGGGAGAATCCAGTTGTGCTTTGAATGGATGTGTTATAAGCGTACGTAACAAAAGGTAGCACTCGGTCCCAATTGGAGGGATCTGACGAGACGTACATAGCAAGCATGTCGCCCAGGGCTCGGTTAAAACGTTCTGTCATGCCGCTGGTCTGTGGGTGATAGGCACTGGTGGTGCGGTGAACGACGCGGCATTCACGAAGCAATGCTGCGATGACGTCGGAGAGGAACACACGACTACGGTCACTCAGCAACTCTCGAGGAGCTCCATGACGAAGGACGAGATTGTGAAGAATGAAAGTGGCAACGTCTTTTGCTGTGGACGACGGAAGAGGTGAAGTTTCGGCATACCGTGTGAGGTGATCGACGGCAACGATTATCCAACGGTTACCATCTCGTGTACTGGGAAGGTGACCGTAGATGTCGATGCCGACGCGGTCAAAGCCAGCAGGGGCGTCTGCGCAAGCAGGCGTTTGGTGTGTTGCGACACCACGGACCCGAGCACATGGGGGTTGGACCCTCCCGCGTGTAGCCGTGCGCGGCTTAGCCGTGTCTGGGGAAAGGGGGATCCTGGGGGTTGAGCCGATGCTGGGTGTTCGGACCTTTAAGGCCCCCTGGCGGAGGCAACACACCTCTTCGGCCTCTGCTTCACATAGACGGCTCCCTCGGACTGACCCACCCGGGGGAAATCGGCAGTCGCCCTTTCCTGTCCTCCTCCTCTATCTTCGTCTTTCTCTCTGACTTTCAATCTTTCCTGTCTCCTACTCGCTTCCTTTACTTCTGATTTTCTGGGCGGCAAGGGTTAACCTTGTGTGGGTAGCCAACCTTGGGTATTCCATATTTGGTTATAGTAGTGGCGTACAGCTGGCGTTTGCAGTGCCTATCTCTTCCAGGTATTGCAGCGTCCCCTAGTTGGGCTCCATGGTGGGTGGCTGGCGCGGCTGCCGAACACTCACCTATACTTATGGAAAGTTCTTTCCCCCCACTCACTGATCGCCGTCTGAAACGAGGGCGCACCGAAGATGTTTTCCAGTTTTTTGGACGCCAAACACAGAATTTCCCCCGATTTCACGTGATCCACTCAGAAAAAACAGACAAATCAGTACGAACAATCTCACCTTTCCTTGTGGCAAAGACTCTGATTGATATTTTTGGACCAGGCTATAAAGCATCCAGGATGGCAAGCGGGGATCTTCTCTTGGAGCTCCGTGATCTGAAACAATATGAGAAACTACCCAACCTAGTGGCATTTGGAGAAGCTCAAGTAACAGTAACCCCGCACCGTACCATGAATACCACCCGTGGCGTTGTATCAGATGATGACCTGTTGCAGCTGAGCGAAGCTGAACTCCTAGAGGGCTTCAGTGAGCAGAATGTAATCAATGTTAAACGGATCAAGATGAGGCGCGACGGCAAGGAAATCCAGACTAAGCACCTGATATTAACTTTTAACTCAAGTGTTTTGCCCGAAACCATCGAGGCCGGATACATCAAGCTTCGTGTCAGGCCATACGTGCCAAACCCTCTACGATGTTTCAAATGCCAGCGGTTCGGCCACAGTTCACAGAACTGCCGTAGCCGACAAACATGTGCTAAATGTAGTTCCGGTGACCATGCCTCTGAAACGTGCGAAAACACTCCACACTGTGTCAACTGTGATGGCGAGCATGCCGCATACTCGCGGTCGTGCCCGTCTTGGAAGAAAGAAAAAGAAATTGTGACAATCAAAGTAAAAGAAAATATCTCATTCAAGGAGGCACGCAGGCGGGTGTCATACCTGCCAAAAACCAGCTTTGCCGAAGTGGCGCGTCAGGGGGCAGCGCCACATCGGCCCCCGGCGGCTGTCTGGCACACGCGCAGTGGCCCGGCGGCAATGCCATCCGCCCCCTCGGCAGGTGCAGCTAGCGCTGCTCTGCCAACTCACAAAAAGGGGCCATCGACCTCCGGGCTGGTGGCCTCGAGGGCCTCGTCTCTCGAGGCGAGGCCTTCTCGTCAAACCAACCGCTCGCAAGAGCGCGTGTCCAGCGCCTCGCAAGAGGCTATGGACACAACAACCAGCCAGACGGCGCCACTTGCGCCTAAGGAGCCGCGAGAGTCTCGCGATCGCTCCAAACAAGAAAAACACCGCATCACGGCGCCCGGAAAGGGCTCTGTGAAGTAATTCCTCTTTCTTAACACACAGCACAAAACCCACATTCAACATGGATACACAAATATTACAGTGGAATGTCCGAGGACTCCTCCACAATCTCGATGACATCAAAGAACTCCTACATAAGTATAATCCAAAGGTGCTGTGTGTCCAAGAAACACACCTCAAACACACGCAAACAGATTTTCTCCGACAATACGCCATTTTTCGTAAGGACCGCGATGACACAGTCGTGTCTTCCGGTGGTGTGGCTATTGTAGTCGACAGAGGTGTTGCCTGCCGGGAACTAAAACTTCGTACGCCCCTAGAGGCAGTTGCTGTCCGAGGGGTGTTGTTTGACAAGCTGGTCACTGTCAGCTCTATATACATCCCTCCCAATTATCAACTACATAAAACCGAATTCCAAAACTACATAAATGAACTTCCGGAGCCATACATAGTTGTCGGAGATTTCAACGCACATAACACTTTGTGGGGAGACTCACGTTGCGATGCGAGAGGTCGCCTGATTGAAAATTTTCTGTTTTCTTCAGGCGCATCATTACTTAACAAGAAAGAGCCTACGTATTACAGCATTACACATAACACATATTCATCCATTGACTTAAGTATAGCATCGAGTACACTAATGCCATACCTGGAGTGGTGTGTTCTCAAGAACCCCCTTGGGAGCGACCACTTCCCAATTATGCTAGGCTTAACAGAACATGATAGATGCTCGCCACACGTTCCGCGATGGAAGGTTGACTCGGCTAACTGGGAACTTTTCCGACAAATAACATATTTAAGCCGTGATGACATTGCCTCTTTTAACATAGACGATGCTGTGGCGTATATAACAGGTTTTATCATTGACGCTGCTGAAAGGTGCATACAACAAACTAATGGACTAGCTAATAAACGTCGACTGCCTTGGTGGAATGATGAATGCCAGAAAGCACGTAAAAAGCAAAACAAAGCCTGGGGATTGTTTCGCAACTCCCCAACAGCTGAAAACCTGATAAATTTTAAACAAGCAAAATCACAGGGCAGAAGAACGCGTCGACGTGCAAAGAGAGAGAGTTGGGAAAGGTACATTTCCAGTATAAATTCATACACCGACGAAACAAAAGTCTGGAATAGGGTAAATAAACTAATAGGCCGGGAGTCACATCCTCTACCCTTAGTAAGTAGCCAAGGTGATAGCCTGGAAGACCAGGCGGATTGTCTAGGTGAACACTTTCAATATGTATCAAGTGAATCGCATTATACAGACACTTTCCTGAAGTTCAAAGAACGCGCAGAGCGGCAGCCTCTTAACCGCAAAGGTTTTTCGAGTGAGGCTTACAATCAACCATTTAACTTAGCCGAACTTAAAGCATCTCTCGCTTGTTGTAACAACTCGGCGCCAGGTGGCGATCGAATCATTTACGAAATGATTAGGTACTTACACCCCGAAACACTGACAACACTCCTGTCTCTTTTTAATGCCATGTGGGCGGCTGGGTGTATCCCGTCCTCATGGAAAGAAGCCATAGTCATCCCTATACTTAAACAAGGCAAAGACCCATCCTTAGCCAGCAGCTACAGGCCAATAGCACTAACGAGCTGCCTGTGCAAGCTGTATGAAAAAATGATAAACCGGCGTTTAATCAGTTTCCTAGAAAATAACAAAATACTAGACCCCTTCCAGTGTGGCTTCCGAGAAGGTAGGTCGACAATAGACCACCTTGTTCGCATCGAGGCAAACATCAGAGATGCATTTATTCATAAACAGTTTTTACTTTCAGTATTTATAGATTTAGAGAAAGCGTACGACACGACATGGCGCTTCGGAATTCTGCGAGATCTTTCTGCGATGGGGGTCCGCGGAAATATGTTAAATACAGTCCAAAGCTACTTGTCTAACCGCACGTTTCGCGTAAGAGTGGGCAATGTTTTATCTAGAACATTCACCCAGGAGGCTGGCGTGCCGCAAGGGGGTGTACTTAGTTGCACACTCTTCATTGTAAAAATGAACTCCCTGCATACAGTGATTCCACTCAGCATGTTTTATTCTGTGTACGTCGATGATGTACAGATAGGTTTCAAATCATGTAACATCGCTATCTGTGAACGACAGGTGCAGCTTGGATTAAACAAATTGTCTAAATGGGCGGATGTAAATGGGTTCAAAATAAACGCACAGAAAAGTACATGCATACTCTTCTCAAACAAAAGAGGCGTGACACCGGTACCAAATCTCACGATCAATCGAGAGGAACTATCCATGAGCAGTGAACATAAATTCCTGGGCATAATTCTGGACTCTAAGCTTACCTTCATCCCCCATCTTAAATATCTGAAGACAAAGTGTCTGAAGACTATGAACCTTTTAAAAATTCTCTCGCACACAACATGGGGTAGTGATCGAAAGTGCCTCCTAAACTTGTACAACAGTCTTGTCCGCTCGCGCCTTGATTACGGAGCTATAGTTTATAACTCCGCAACGCCAAGTGCATTAAAAATACTAGACCCCATTCACCATTTGGGTATCCGTCTCGCGACCGGTGCTTTCCGAACAAGCCCGATCCAGAGTCTCTATGTAGAGTCGAACCAGTGGTCACTCCATCTGCAGCGCTCATATAGCAGTTTTGTATATTTTCTGACAGTACAAGCAAACAACGAACATCCTTCTTATTCAACCATAAACGATATGACCGCCGCTGCACTCTTCCATAACCGACCTGCAGCGAGGAAACCGTTCTCTTTACGTGTAAGGAATCTTAGTGAGCAAATGGGTGTTCCGGTGCTTGAACATCGTCCTATGGCTCCTGCTAAATTGTTACCGCCGTGGCAGTGGCAGATCATAGAGTGCGACACATCGTTCGTAGAGGTCACGAAAGACGCTCCAGAGGCGCACATTAAAATGCATTTCCTAGAGCTTCAATCCAAGTACTCGTGTACAGAGTTTTACACGGACGCTTCTAGGTCACATGCCGGGGTTTATTATGCAGCCATCGGTCCATCGTTTTCGGAAACCGGTGTACTGCACCCGGAGACAAGTATCTTTACGGCTGAGGCCTATGCAATATTATCGGCTGTAAAGTTTATAATGAAATCAAAACTCAAAAAGACTATCATATTTACGGACTCGCAAAGTGTTGTGAAAGCATTGCAATCACTCTGTAAACACAAAAACCCTGTACTTAATGAGCTCTATTCCATTCTGTGTAAAGCGTATATATCTAACCAGCATGTGATTTTATGCTGGGTACCGGGTCATAGAGGCATTGAGGGTAATGTTCGAGCAGATCAAATGGCCACATCAGTTACATCTCAGGCTATTAACCCTACAACTGCTACTCCTGCAACAGACTTGAAACCTTTCTTGCGAAAGAAGCTACGAAGCCACTGGCAACACTTGTGGGACGCTGAAACAAATAATAAACTTCACATGATTAAACCACAGTTAGGTTTCTGGCCCTCAGCTACGAAAACACGACGAATTGATGTCCTATTCTGTCGTCTCAGAATAGGACACACGTACGGCACCCACAATTTTTTGCTCACTGGTGATGAACCACCAACCTGTGGTAGATGTGGCGACAGGCTCACCGTCCTCCACGTCCTCTTGGAGTGTCGGGAAGCCGAAAGAGAAAGAAAGAAACATTTTCCTCTCGCATATCACTATTGTGTCCCTCTGCATCCCGCTATGTTTCTCGGTAAAGAACCACTTTTTAGCACCAACGCAGTCCTTGCTTTCTTGAAAGATGTTGTGTTACATGTTATCAGCCCAATAAGTTCGTAGTGCATCCTCTCTCTAGAGGATGTTGCTGCGATAGTTTTTTATCTGCACATGCCTCCAGGCCCTTGTGTTTCAAGGGCTCTGTTTAGGCACTTGTGCTTCTGGCTAATTCTTGTATCTTAAATTTTTTGTAACTCGTATCATTCTTTCGCAATGCATTGTTCATGTCCATAGTACTCATAATCACTCATTGCCATAATCTTATTACTTATAGATTTTACGCACTTTACAGCGACTGATTTTAGGCCCCTTTACAGCCATGCCACATCTAATGTTCATATAATTCCCTATTCATCTACCACTAACAAGCCATTACCATCGTCTTCATACGAACTAATACTGTCATGGCGCTCTTTGGCCATACCTGGCCCTTGCGCCACTAAACTCCAACAATCATCTTCGACGCGGTCAAATGGTCGGGCGGGGCATGGCAGAGGTAATAATGGGCCGGCGGCGTGTTGAGGAGGAGTCTTGCGTCGCTGGCACGTGGAACATGACCGAACATACTGTCGAACATAACGGTACATGCCACGCCAGTAGTACCGAAGCCGAATACGTGAATACGTCTTCAGGAAACCTGCGTGGCCACATTGTGGGTCGTCGTGGAAAGTGGAGCAGATTTCGGAGCCCAGGTGGCGGGGAATGACGAGGAGCCACTTACGGCCGCCGGGAGTGTAATTCCGGCGGTACAGCACGTCTTCCCGAGTGGTGAAGTGCGCAGCCTGCCGACGCAATGTCCGAGAAGTGGGAGCAGAAGTCCGGCCAGACTGAAAGTCTAGAATGGAAGCCACCCACGGGTCCTTGCGCTGCTCAGATGGCATGTCAGAGATGGCAAGAGCGGTGGTATCGCAGGTAGTATTTGTGAAGCAGACGGGGTCGGGAGGCAAGGGTGATCGGGAGAGGGTGTCTGCATCCGAATGTTTCCGACCAGAGCGATACACGACGCGGATGTCGTATTCCTGGAGGCGCAATGCCCATCGAGCGAGGCGACCACTTGGATCTTTCAGTGACGACAACCAGCACAGGGCGTGGTGGTCGGTAACTACGTCAAATGGGCGCCCGTACACGTAAGGGTGAAATTTCTCTATGGCCCAAATTATGATAAGACATTCTTTTTCAGTCACCGAATAGTTGCCTTCGGCTTTGTTGAGAGTTCGGCTTGCATAGGCAACGACGTACTCTTCAAACCCATCTTTCCGTTGAGCAAGAATAGCGCCTAACCCGACACCGCTGGCGTCCGTGTGGATCTCAGTGGGTGCAGAGGGGTCGAAGTGTCGCAGTATAGGAGGCGACGTAAGGAGACGGCGCAATTTGTTGAAAGCGTCGTCGCAAGCAGGAGACCAAGCCGAAAGGTTATGACTGCCAGCGAGGAGCTTGGTCAAAGGGTTGATGATCATAGCGAAATTGCGGATAAAGCGTCGGAAATAAGAACATAGGCCGATAAAGCTGCGGAGATCTTTCATGGTACTTGGTTTGGGAAACGCGGAAATGGCCGTAAGTTTGGCAGGGTCGGGGAGAATACCGTCCTTCGAAACAACATGACCTAGAATCGTAAGCTTTCGAACGGCGAAGTGGCATTTCTTCAAGTTCAGTTGCAGTCCTGCAGCTGAGAGGCAAGCGAGCACTTGTTCGAGGCGAGTTAGATGGGACGCAAAATCGGAGGAAAAGACCACAATGTCGTCTAAATAACAAAGGCAAATATGCCACTTGAGGCCTCGAAGGATCGTGTCCATCATGCGCTTGAAAGTAGCAGGCGCGTTCCAGAGGCCGAAGGGCATGACTGTGAACTCATACAGGCCACCGGGCGTCACAAAAGCGGTTTTTTCGCGATCGGCCTCCGCCATCGGTACCTGCCAGTATCCCGAGCGCAGATCTAAGGACGAGAAGAATTCTGCTCCCTGTAGGCAGTCCAGGGCATCGTCGATGCGTGGTAGAGGGTACACATCCTTGCGCGTTATTCGATTAAGACGGCGGTAATCCACGCAGAACCTGATGGATCCGTTCTTTTTCTTTACCAGCACAACTGGAGAGGCCCAGGGACTGCTGGAGGGCTGGATTATTCCACGTTTGAGCATATCGTCTACCTGCTCATCGATGACACGGCGTTCCGCAGTCGACACACGATAAGGGCGCTGGCGCAAAGGTGCTTGTTGACCGGTATCAATCCGATGAACCACTGCTGATGTTCGACCTAAGGAAGACTGGTTGTGGTCGAAGGAGGCTCGAAAAAGCTGCAGGAGTTGCACGATCTCCTCGTGCAGCGCATGTGTGAGGGCGGAATCGACGGCATTTAAGAATATGTCGACAGGATCATCGGTGCCAGCGGCAGGAGCGACGGTACAAATCGGTAGTGATGCCTTATCTCCAAGCATTGCATCCTCAAAAAGGCAGTCAAAAGTCTCGAAGCTCCCCAGACACTCGCCGCGTAGCAGAAGTGACGGACATGCAGATACATTGCAAGCGTAGATAGCCGCAGAACCATTGCAGAAGTTGACAGCCCACGGGAGGAGGAAGTTTCGGCGCCGAGCAGGAGCTGCAGATGGCGAAAACAAAACAAGTGAGTTGACGGCGGCAGGCGAAAACACCGGTACCAGAACGGCGGACAAAGGGGCGATGTGGACGTCAGCCGCGGCAAACACTTTAGGGGGAGTGTGGTCGTCGAGGTCAGGGCACGGCGTCGATAATGTGAGTTCGGCACGAGCGCAGTCCACGAGGGCTTGATGAGTAGATAGAAAATCCCATCCTAGGATTACGTCGTAGGATGATCGGGGCAGGACGACAAACTTAACGGCATACATAACATTTTGAATAATTACACGGGCTGTGCACTGAGCGGTAGGCTTGACGTGATGCGAGGTCGCCGTACGCAGGGAAACATCGGTAAGCGGGGTGGTCACTTTTCTCAGATCGCGGCACAATTTTTCGCTAATTACAGAAACAGCGCCTGTGTCGACAAGTGCCCGTACGGCGATACCTTCTACCAATAAATCAATTTCGTTAGGCGGGTAAAAATGAGGTCTTGGAGAGTTCGATGACGGCGCAGTTCTTGCCTCGGGAACTGCGGCTGTTAGTTTTCCTCTCGTGCGGGGCTAGGTCGGCGAAGCATCGGGGAGGTGGATCGGCGATGGGGAGAAGATGACCGGCGTGAGTCATACGGGCGGCGTGTAGAAAACGGGTCGGCGACAGGAGAGGGAACTCGTGGTGAGTGCTGAGCCCCTTGATAGGTTGGCGAAACCACACCATGTTGAGAGCGGAAGCTGCGACGGTGACAGTGGCGGGCTATATGGCCCGCAAGACCACATGCGAAGCATATGGGCCGGTTATCAATGGTGCGCCACGGGTTCACAACGGATGGTCCGGTGGGCGAAGAAGGATGGGGCACCGTGCGTGAGGGTGGCGGCGACGTGTAGAAGGACCCGGTGGTCCGGTAGGCGCCAGAAAGAGATGGGGCCTGTGGTCTGGCAAGAACGGCAGCGTAAGTTAATGGCGTAGGGACAGGCAACGCCGGAGGGGCAGCTGGTAGTGCCTGGGCGACTTGCGTCTCAATGACCTGACGAAGAGGTGGGTCTAAAGATGACGGCGCTGGCTCAGGTGTGTGGGCGACAAGGAAAAGTTGACGTGCTACTTCCTCGCGGATGAACTGCTTTATGTGTGGTAGCAAAACGGTGTGATCGGCAGTGGCGTCGCTGACAAGGGTAGAAATGTCTGCTGTATCTTGAGCAGCACGGCGCGTCGACGCACGCTGCTTTCGCAGCTCGTCGTAAGTCTGGCAGAGTTGTATCACGTCGGCTACCGTCTGGGGGTTCCTAGCGACAAGCATCTGAAATGCGTCGTCGTCGACTCCTTTCATGATTTGCTTTATTTTTTCTCCTTCGGTGAGAGATGGGTCGACGCGCTTGCACAGGGAGAGAACATCTTCGATGCAGCTTGTAAACGTCTCCTCCCTGCGTTGGACTCGACTGCGCAAGCGCTGTTCCGCGCGAAGCCGGCGCACGGCGGGACGACCGAAGACCTGCGACGGCTGCGGTGAAGGTCGACCAGTTCGTGATTTCGGTTTCACGGTTTTTGAACCAGAGGCCGGCTACATTAGTGATGTAAAAGTGAACGTTCGTGAGCTTGGCGCGGTCATCCCATTTGTTACAAGACCTCACTCGTTCGTACTCGGCGATCCAATCCTCGACGTCCTGGTCGTCGGTGCCGCTAAATACAGGTCGGTTGCGTTGTCGCTGCACGCCAGCACAGTGGATTGTCGTTGGCACGGGAGCAGCTTGCGATGGGCCAGGATCAGTCATGGTGAAAGCTGATGGTAGCGTCCGGCTGCGAAGTTCCAGGATGAACAGTAGCCCGCTACCTCCACCACTTAAAATGGGCGTGTTGGTCTTCAAGCAGGCCTGGATGAGGCGTTACAGAAGGCTATCCGAAAGGCAGGTCTGGTTACCGGCGAGCGCGAGCTAGAGCCTCAACAACAACCACACTCATCGTCGTCTTCTTTTCCCAGACATCGAAGCGCGGTCAATCGCCTTCAGTACAATATATATATTTACTACCCAGATTTAGCCTCCTTCATGTGTCGACATTCAGCAACAATGGAGACGAATTACAACAAATGATTGAGGACCTTAATCGAGAAAGTGTAAGAATTGGGTTGAAGATGAATATGCAGAAGACAAAGATAATGTTCACTAGCCTGGCAAGGGAACAAGAATTCAGGATCGCCAGTCAGCCTCTAGAGTCTGTAAAGGAGTACGTTTATCTAGTTCAATTACTCACAGGGGACCCTGATCACGAGAAAGAAATTTACAGAAGAATAAAATTGGGTTGGAGTGCATACGGCAGGCATTACCAAATCCTGACTGGGAGCTTACCACTGTCGTTGAAAAGAAAAGTGTACAATCATTGCATTCTACCGGTGCTAACATATGGGGCAGAAACTTGGAGGTTAACAAAGAAGCTCGAGAACATGTTAAGGACCGCACAAAGAGCAATGGAACGAAAAATATTAGGACTAACGTTAAGAGACAGCAAGAGAGCGGTGTGAATCAGAGAAGAAACGGGGACCGCCGATACTCTAGTTGACATTAAGCGGAAGAAATGGAGCTGGGCAGCCCATGTAATGCGTAGGATGGATAACCGGTGGACCATTAGGGTTACAGAATGGATACCAAGAGAAGGGAAGCGCAGTCGAGGTCGGCAGAAAACCAGATGGGATGATGAAGTTAGGAAATTTGCAGGCGCAAGTTGGAATGCGCTACCGCAAGACAGGGGTAATTGGAGATCGCAGGGAGAGGCCTTCGTCCTGCAGTGGACATAAAATATAGGCTGATGATGATGATGATGATGACGATGATGTGTCGACTATTATGTTAGTGTTCCGGGGGTTTCATAGACCTCTTTTATCGTCGTAAAGGTAGCTTTCCTATGAGGCAATTTTGGCAATAGTGTGTACAAACACAGTTTCATTGTAATATGACAAGAAAAATTCAGACATGGCACTCGTGATAAACCATGCGCAAGAGAAGAGCATATACAGCTAACATTTCGTGCTCATTCGGAGCAGAAATGGCACGGTTCACCGATGTTCTTTGTCCTGCTTTGTTTATTCTGTTGTTTTCTCGTCATCTGGCCCGTACACGAGAGCGTCTTCCGTTAGGGTGGGGGATAGCTTTTCTCGAAGTCTACCTGAACTGGGCCATCCGCCTCCTGCATTATCCAGGTGGAAGACTTCGCCTGTGAAAGTGCGGGGTTGTCCAAATCTACGGATAGCTCCACAGAAGAGGCGGTGGAATCAGAAGGTTGATTCACTACTATCAGAGGGCATCGCTTAAAAAGAGACTACGCCGGAGATCACAACGAAGTGAGTGAGATATCTACGAACACTCAGTCTTTTATGATTGGGTACGTGATTGCATCAGCAAATGACAACCTACATTTTCTTAACAGGCAATTCTTAACTGAATACCCTGACCGCGTAATACCACATTGACCGCTCTCCGAATGAGCCTTTTACGCTGATGATACTTTCATATTGGCTTCAGGTGTTTCACGGCCACAACTTTCTGCAAAACTGAAACATGTCTTCAATTTCCGTCTTCGAAGTCTGCAATAGGCGACTGCGAAGTTCGCAGCGCCTGCGGTTACGCGCAAAGCAATGTACGGCTATCAGAATACAGGTGACGGCAGAACCATACGATATGTAATGCATCAAAGATTCTTAGCTGTCAATATTTTCCTAAACTTGTGGTGGCCTAAGCACGTGAGAATGCTCAAGTCTAAGCTAGATAGCTTCGTACTCATCCGCAAATACGTTTGTTTCAGCAATGAAGTGTGGTCTATCAGAATGATCATTGCTCCAATTGTATGAGCCACTTTTCGTAGGCTACCTACTATACAACTTACCGGTCATGACAAATATTCGTCCTTCCTGCCTACGGATACGGAGAGCTTACAAGCTCAAGCATTTAGAATCTGTCTAGGTCAGCCATGCTACACCTCAACCAAGGGCATGAGTGCTGGAGCACGCGTCTGGCCAATAGACGTTTGCCGCTCCTGCGAACCTCTAAGAGTGTATCTTCGACTGCAGACCCACCACGAACGTCACTCTCTTTCGACGATTCATATTTGACGCCCAGAGCACTTTTACAGCCAAGCTGTCTACGGCTAGGGCAAACAATTTGTTAGCGATCAGAAACCCCTCCTCCGGAAGGCGAGCGAGTGAACGCCAAACCACAAAGGTAAAGAGAACGTCGGGTTCCCTCACGTCGGAGCGCACCCCTGGTGTGGGAAACAACGTGTCCGTGGCGTCGTTGGCGAGCCACAAATGGAACGAGACCGCTATCGCAGCGAATCGCTGCGTTGGTGTAACCACCTGTGCCCGAGACACGAGTATGTTGCGTAGAGCCCGACCGATAAAGGGATAGAGGCTCACTTTCGCTCCGACGTTGTCTTGCGGCGGCCGCGTGCGGTTCGTACGCCCGGGGAGCAGCGAATGTGCGAGGAACGATGCCTCGAGCCGCGGCGGGAATGGCGACCACGCAGTCGCGCCGCCGACGCAGCGGTGAGAGTACGAGAGCGCGCCCGCGCCGCCGACGATCCACAAGTTGAACATTTCAACGTTGAAACAAAACGTTGGGCACAAGTCCAGCACCGCGAAGGTGGTGAATAGCTAAGCCGCGTGGGCGGCATCGACGGCACTGGCAGCAAAACACACAGCAGCCGTAAAGCAAACGATAGTGATGTGACGTGACCTACTTTCCGCTAAGTAAAACGTTCAAAACACTTGCAACCACCAGGGTGCATTCGCTCGGCATAAAGCGGGCGCCGAAACGACACGCTGCGCCATTCTTCTCGTAGCACGTGTGCGTGTGCTCGTGCAAAGCATTTTCGTGTAAATCTGTGTTGTACATGCAGTCGTACCGCCGTGCCGCCCAACACACGTTCGCTGGTCAACCATCCTTCACAGTGTGGATTTGTGTTTCTTTTTTTCCCCAACCTCTCTTACATCATTGGAACGCCATTCTATCATATTTTGCTCCGGTCAAATGGCAAGCGTACAAGCACAGGCAAGCTCGCTACTTTGGTGCACCTCTAACCTGTGGTTCACCTCACTTTTCTTGAGTTACTAAAGAGTAACGTGTGTCCTCATGTAGTCTTAGGCAATTCGCTCTATCTCACATTTCTGCAGAATATGCCGCTTCTAAGCACAAGTAAACTAACGGATCAGTGTCCACACGCCGACATGGTTCACTGTAGATAAGCGACTGGATGGGCACCGACTTTTGAAGAATTTTTTTGGCGCCGACTTGGAGTACTGGATCTACGCCACTCGTTCCCTGCTGGCCTACAATGAACCTCTTTGACGCCAACTTAGGTAACTAGGCATGTGCCCCTTGGAATGTGCCACTCTACAATGACGAAAAAAATCACGCGCCATTCCGCTGCTGTGAAGGTACATTACCGACGAAGTAGTTTAGCACACGACATAGAGATTACTCAGAATTTAGATCAGAGGTTATGAGGAAATTTTATTTCGCTTGAGCGGCAACGGCGGTCATCCCGAAGAAAAGCACACGCTCGGTGGTCTTTATCGGCTGCGCACATTCGCGTGGAAGGCTACCACCACTTTAGGGAGCCGGAGGAAACTAGACACGCGCGTCGGGATCGCCTAAGGGAGAGCGGAAGGAGACGTGACACGCAAGCGCTTGGAACGACGACAAAGGGAGCGCTGTGCGAGCGTAAACATGGCCGACGCGGGTCGCTCAGCGGTAAATCTTTGAGCAACGCTAATTATCTACCTGAGAGTCTACTGATTTTGAAAAGGGTTCCTATTGATAACTAATCTACTGAAACTGCATATCCAGCGTTGAGACGTATAAGCTTTCGCATAGAATGAAGCGATCGTACTTCAAATTCGGGAACTTGTTTTTGCAAACGCAGATCTGTTGACGGACACGCAAAATGCAAAGATCCCTAGCCATATACAGCTTCGATACAAAAAAGAGGCCAAATTCATCTTACAATAGCGGGCGACGGCAATGCGTTAGCAATAAATCAATATAGTACACAACGTATTTCCTCCGTCGAAAAGAGTTAGCTATGACACGTGTACTGCAGCGGGCCTCGTGAGATAGCTTCCGCCACTTTTTCCTAGTAGATAGCTATCTGTGGTGCTATCCATCGTACAAGAGAGACATATCTGCAACGCACAATGAAAAGATATGAAGAGAAAAATAAGATTTACTTGCCTTTTGGAAGATCACAGCCATTGCACTTGCTGGTCGGCGGTTTGTTGCACGCTTACCAAGTAGGAACTTCTAATTGGCTCGTGTTTGATACGCGATCACACATGACAGCATATTCTCCATACGATGCGGATGCGTTTGACAAGAAAACATTCATTGCGTTCGTTTGCTGGTGTCGTCGGCGGAATTTCTGTTTAGAAGCAGCCACTAGCCACTTTTACCGGATGACACACTGTCTCCCCGTACCAATTTTTGGCACGATGTATTTGCTGTTTGGCAGGACGGAGTTTCTAGTTAATATTGAAATCTGCAGCCATTTGTCAATGCTCACGACGCTACAGACTGTGTATTGCAATATTTCCAAGAACTGTCTTGCGCCAGGTGATTTTATGTTATTTCTTATTACCAGCTAAGTCTCTGCAGTCGGCGACTGCGCACTGGTAAATCTAATAAACCATCGGTTATCCGCCGTGGGCAATACATGGCCAGTCGAGCAAAAACTTGAATTCATCTGTTTTCGTGTAAATTCACTCTGTAACAGTGAGGGCCAAAATGTTAACCCTTAAGGTATGTTGTTAAATTGGCGAAGCGTATCCTGACCACTTTTTCATGACTTCAAATTGTTCAGGAAACACATATTATATTGGTGTAAAATTTGCATATATCGCTATACGTTCTGTGTTACGAGAAACAATATATATTGTGTCCAGCAGAAGATTGCAAGAATTCCTTATTTCTAAGTCTACTCCAACGTATATGTAATGTAGAAAGCGCTTGCTCACTTCTTTGGACAATGACTTGTCAAATTCTTATGCCAGCTTGCATGGAAACGTCATATTCAAAAATAAGGACGAGGACATCAATTCCGCAAAAAGACATGTTCTGGAAAGCTGCAGGACCTCAGCTTACGACACAGACTTCTTAAACGAGCAGTAAGTTATTCTAGTACGTCACCCCATTGTGGTTACTTCCGAACAGTCGTGCCAACTATCTAACGAACAATGCTGCGACACAACTATCCACCGCCATAATCATGTATGAGAAACACGGGTGCACGACAATTCTGCGAAGTCGCATGCAAATATCCTTTGATAGGGCTTGCTTGCTTTCTGCATCCGCATGGTGGTCGAAGTTCTCGCACAATGGAACGATACGTTTCTTTTTTCGAGAGCGACAGCCATATGAGAAAAAAATTTGTTTATCATGTGGCCGAACAGCTTTCACCACATGCAGAGTAACACCCGCGAATTTTGCATAGAAGAATAATATCAGCATCCGAAGTAAGTTAGTTCTAACCGCTTTTGACGTCAGGCTAGTGGTCTGCTCGTGCCTTGCAGATATGGCTTCTTCCACGACCCTTGCAAAGGGAATTAGTATTCATCTAGCATTTACTGCACCTTCTGGCAATTTTCACTGAAGAACTAGTTTCCTAATTGCTATTGAACAATTTATGACACTAGCGTATCGGCATTTCCACATGATAACATAGGTTACTGTGCCGCCAAGAACACCCACGAGCAGCAAGTAAAAATATAGAACGTTGTCTATTGATGCTGCACATTCTGCTTTCTTTGCAAAAGTCGCCTATAGTGGCCACAGAGCATAGGACATTTTTTTAACAGCTGCTCTCCGGCAGAGTGAAGTTCTGTTTTTAATATCATTTACCTTGTGCAGATCATCAGAAAATCCCTGTCACGTAATGCTGTATTATAGAATATTTTGGTATGCTTTTGAAGGATTGCAGTTCCATGGTTATTATAAATAGGAGAACATATTGTGACGGAGAGAGGAAGCAAGACGGGAAATAGATTTACAGTGTGTACACTATTGACAAGGATTGACAGAACCTGCCAGTCACTGAAGCATCGTCTTCTTCAGCCCCATGTTCGTGCTCCTCTTGCTCGATGTTGTGCAGAGCAGTGTAACATATTTCCGTCCGGCGCGGAAGCGCCGTCCCGGTCCTTCCTAGGTAGAAGAGGACTGATAGCGTTCCAGGCGGCTGACAAGAACGATGTCATGGGAAGTCTGGAGGGAGTGAGTGATAAGTGTTACTGGGGAGATGACGTCGCGGACATACTCAGACAGGGACTCTTGAGGGGCAGGTGGTATTCTGTCAAAAGGCTATACGGGATCGCGGCCGTACGACAAATGAAATGGCGAGTAACCGGCAGTGTTGTGGCGCGACGAATTGTACGCGTAGGTGACAAAAGGTAGAACAGTATCCCAGTCATGATGGTCATCAGAAACATACATGGAGAGCATGTCCGTTATTGTTCGAATAAGGCGCTCAGTAAGACCGTTCGTGTGCGGATGGTACGCAGTAGTAAGTTTGTGTTTGGTACAACAGGAGCGGAGCAAGTGGTCCACAACTGTAGAGAGGATGTAGTGACCCCGGTCAGTAAGAAGTGGACGAGGAGCACCGTGGTGAAGAATGATGTTGTGCAACAGGAAGTCGGCTACGTCTGTTGCACAGGAGGTTTGAAGGGCTCTGGTGATCGCAAACCGAGTTGTATAATCGGTTGCGACGGCAATACACTTCTCGGAGTTAGACGTAGGAAAAGGTCCCAGGAGGTCTACACCAACGCGAGAGAACGGTTCGGCAGGAACCTAAAAAGAGGTTTGAGTCGACCAGCAGAGAGCACAGACGGCTTCTTCCTACCATGACATAACTCACAAGAAGCGACTAAGTGGCGGACAGATCGGTACACACCAGGCCAAAAGAATTGTCGCGCGACACGGTCGTATGTACGAGATTCCTCAAGGTAACCAGAAGTTGGTACATGGTGCAGCTGGGACAGAACAGTGGAAGGAAGATGCCGGAGAATGCCAAGCAGCATCTCAGCTCCGCTAGGATGCATGCTGCGCCGGTGTAAAATGCCGTCCTGGAGTACGAAAAAGTGAAGGGAGGTATCGCTTGACCCACATGTGAGCTTGTCCATGATACCACGTATGATGTTCGGTAGCGAGGTCTGCGAAGCATATAGCAAAAATACAGAAGAAGAAGCATCGGTCACAGGAACATCAGGAAGGTCGACTGGATTGCGGGACAAGCAGTCGGCATCTTCGTGTGAACGGCCGGACTTGTAGGCAACTGTGTAAGAGTATTCCTTTAAGCGTAGCGTCCAGCGCCCTAGTCGACCGGTAGGGTCCTTGGAGGGACGAAAGCCAGCAGAGTGCATGGTGATGTGTGGTCACTTTAAATGGCCAACCTAAGGGCGAAATTTCGCCACTGCCCAGACAAGCGCAAGACACTCACGTTCAGTGACGCAGTAATTCCGCTCAGCGGTAGAAAGCAGACGGCTGGCGTATGCAATCACTTGGTCGTGACCTCGATTACATTGACACAAAAAGGCACCGATTCTATGACCAATTAGTGTGGACTTCTGTTGGAGCAGACGGGTCGAAGTGCGCCAGAATGGGTGCAGACGTCAGAAGAGCGATCAGCTTCGAGACGGCCGTAGCTTGCGCAGGGCCCCCGAAAAAATGAAACGTCTGTCTTCAGAAGAGCAGTTAGAGGACGGGCGACTTGCACAAAATTGTGCACGAAGTGGCGGAAGCACCAGCACAGACCGACGGAGCTCCTGACATATTTAGTGCATGTTGGCACGGGAAACTTCTGTACGGCGAGAACGTTGTCCGGGTCTGTGCACACGCCAGATGAGTCAATCAAGATGACCAAGGATAGTAATTTGTTGGCGGCCGAACTGGCATTTATATGAATGAAGTTGAAAGCCATCATTGCGAAAAGCAGAAAGAATGAGCGAGATGACGCTCCAGGTTCATCGCAAATGTAGGAGCAAAAACTATGACGTCGTCTATGTAATAAAGACACATGCTCCATTTCAGACCATGCAGGGGTATGTCCATCATGCGTTCAAATGTAGCTGGAGCATTACATAAGTCTAAAGACATGAATTTGAACTGGTATGAGCCGTCGGGCGTTATAAACGCAGTCTTCTCGCGGTCCATATCGTCGATGGCAACCTGCCAGTAGCCGGAACGAAGGTCGATGGAAGAAAAGTACTTCGCATGGTGGAGGCAATCGAGGGTGTCATCAATGCGTGGTAGAGGATAAACATCTTTCATGGTGATCTTGTTCAGGGCCCGGAAATTCAAACAGAAACGCCAGGTGTCGTCCTTTGTTTAACTAGAACGACAGGGGACACCAAAGGTCTGAATGACGCTTCGATGATACCTCGAGAGAGCATCTTCTCGACCTCCGTGTTCATGACTTGTCGTTCATGCAATGACACGTGGTATGGCCGCCTGTGAATAGGGTGTACGTCACCGGTGTCAATACGGTGTGTCGTGACAGAGGTCTGGCCTAAAGGACGACCATTCAGGTTAAAAACGTCGTTGAACGAGGCAAGCAGGCGGCATAGCTGGCCGGCGTGGTGAGGCGGAAGATCGGGAGCAATCATGCTTGGGAACTCAGGAAAGACAGCCGGCAATGATGATGAAGTGTCAATTTGAGACGACGTAATATCAGCAGTCAAGGCTGATAACTGGCAGTCTTGGGAGGAGGGCAGCGTACGCAAGGCTATGCCTTGCGGTAGGATGTGGTCGGCAATTCCGAAGTTGACGAGAGGAAGGCTGGCGGAGTTGGTGATAGTGACGACAATGCACTCTGTCGTGTAGATGCGGACGCCTGAGTAGAGTTTTATGGCTCTGTGGAACCTTCCGGTGGTGGACGAGTACCTGGTGAGCGGCGGTAAGGTGGAAAGGCAGGCCGATATTGAGATGGCGCACACGTATTACGGCAGTGACGAGAAATGTGGACAATGCGTCGGCAGTTGAAACAAATCGGCCTGTTATCGGATGTTCGCCATTCCGGTGGGTGGCGAATAGGCCGAGAGGGGTACTGGCGCCGCAAAGAAGGGATCGTAAGAAAGCCGTAAATATCCGATCGGTTGACGGAACAGACTGAATGCCAAGGTTCGCCCACTCTTCGCGTACGAGAGACTGCACGAGGGAAATTGTCGGTCGAGAATCGTTCGCATAGATCTGGAATCCAACCGGCTTCGATCTCTTGCCGAACAACACGAACGAGTCTGTCGGACGTTGGCGGCTGATGCGGACAGTGAAGGTCCTCGCACCACTAGGTAGCAGCTGTATTTGGCAGATGCGTGAATTGGTGTGCGATGCGACGACTTTTTGCTTCTTCGAAGCGTCGACATTCAATAATGACGTCGGCCATGATGAAAAAATTATTACACACTAAAGGATTAAATTTTCGCCCGCTGTACCCTTCAGTACGTGGTTCACTTAGTCTTCTTCTGACATCCGCTCGGTAACCTTGCGGCAAAGGACGAGCGCATCCTCCATTTGTGTCAGGTATGATTCGGTCGACATCTCGACGCGAGGCCCACGTTCCTTTTGCGCAGCTCGCTGACGGCCAACAAGCTTACCGAATAACTCGCGGAGCTTTTGCTTGCACTGCTCCCAGCTAGTCAGTTCTTCCTCGTGGTTTCGAAAGCAGACCTGTACCATGCCTTGCAGGTAGAAAAATACGTTGACCGGCACAATAATTTGATCCCACTTTTATGGCCGCTGACACGTTCGTACATGTGGAGCCACTCATCGACGTCAAGATTGCCGGTCCCGGAAAACGTGCCTGGGTCGCGCCGCTGGGACAAGATGACTGTTGGCGTTGTGGTAGCAGTTGCGCCTGTTGGCATGGTGGCATGGTGGCTGTCCCAGCCCTGGTTTCAGCGGTCGCCATGTTGTTAGTGGCCAGGCTACGTCCGCTGCGGAGCTCCGTCGTGCACAGCAATACCGAGCACTTCCACCAAATGTGACGGAGGGAAGAAGTAAGACAGGAAATGTATTTACAGTATGTACACGATTGACAAAGAATGACACAACCGCTAAGTCAATGAAGCGTCGTCTTCTTCAGCCCCAAGCTCGTGCTGCTCTTCCTCGACGTTGTGCAGAGCAGTGTAACAATATTGCCGCGAGACAGAGGAAGACCGGCACCTGAAGTAGAGGTCAGCATTAGGCCAGCATCAAAGAAGAGGAAGTAGAGGTTGCTCCTCGCCATCTTGGCTGGTTGCTGCTACGCCTGTGCTACTCGCATATCCCCGCATATCAAGTTCTGGCACTACAGATCACCCAGCTACTTTTCCAAGAAAATTCTTCAAAAGAAAATTCTGACCAAGAAAATTCTTCAAAACGCCGAAGTGAGAAAGGGCGCCAGCGGCAGTGAGCAAATTGACCTTCCCGCTGGCTCTCCCTGGAACGCGAACTAAATGCCAAAAGCACAACGCATACGAAGCTACCGGAATTTGGCGCATGCACTTTGTACCCATCGCAGATCGCTTTGAAGGTGAGGCCCCCGCGGGTGCCCACTTCGGTCACATCGCAGATCGCTTTCAAGATTATGGCACGGCAGCTCCGTGAGCAGCATCCGCAAGAGCAGAACGCACCCCCATCTCCACCGTCTCCGTCACCTCCTCCCGTGTCTCGCGCGCGAACGAAGACCACACGCGCTTCTGGCCGCCCTCCTCTCTCGTGTCCGCGAGATTACGCTGCGAGTTGCCGGCTCACCCTCGCATGCTTTCACTCGCACACACAGCGTACGGCGCGCGGCGACGATTTTATCGCTGTTGTACTTAAAACGGAACCTCACGTCGACGACGACGGTGAGGCAAAATGCGCTTGGAGTGTCCATATAAATGCTATCGCAATAAAATATAATGCTGGCATGTAATAGTGGTTAGGGTTGAGATGAACTTTGATGTTTCACACTAAAAGAAAGCATGATTTCGAGCGATCGAGTGGCGGTGAAATATTCACATAAATATTCGCATTGGATATACAAACTCGAATGCATTGCTTCCCAATACATGTAATTCCTTAACTGGCCTATCACAATGATGTGCGCTTGTATTCAAAGTGTGGCCGACTAGAAAGAATATAGGGTAAGTGCCCCGTCGTCGTCATTGCGTTGCAGCATCCACATCGATCATACTGTTGGCTACCTAGGCTAATCCACATGCCCGCGTCCTGTACTCCGCGAACACCGCAGGCGTGACAATTGTTTGCGGGGCTGGCCGCTAGGGTATTATCGCCTGAGCGCTCCCGTCCTGCAAAAACTGCACTACGATTCACTTGTGGTTGTGCTCCACTGCAGGACATGGGTTTCGATTCAGGTCAAATAGACAGCCACATCAAGCTCAGGTCTCGAACGCACTGTAATTCTGGCTACATGTAGCAATGATGGGAATAAATGAACCATTTATGCAAGGATGGAAGACGGGGTAGTGGCGAATGTCTTCGAGCTGAACATTCTTACGATTGTGCTGTTATCATCCGCTATTCAGACACAAATACTGACATTTTAATTGTTCTGTTTTTTGCCTTTAGGCCACAAACACTGCAGCCGTCATTCAATATTCTTCACCACCACATCTTTATTCTGTCCTGTATAGTCATGAAAGTCAATGCCTACATCAATGTAACGGCATCCTAGTTCATTGTTTGATAGCCTGACGTGCTAACAAAATATCTTTAATAATTTCAGGGCTGTTTACACAAGCTAAGCATGTATATTCATGATTCCTATGACATTGTGGTCTCATACAAACTTATCTGGATTCGAGCAATAGCGGGTGGTTCTCGAAAATATCGTAAAGCTTAGCTATTCACACGCCATTTTTTGCTGTCATTTGTATATTCTACATTGAACATATCAGTATGCTGTTTCGGAGTCCCTGACATTACATTTAATGCCGTTTTCTACGTCAATGACGGCGCGGTTGACGTAATATCTGGGAGTCAGCTTCCTGATTCCTTTTCTCAGCTTTGAGTAGACGTTTCCTTTCCCTTACTTTTAACTCAAACCCTAGTTACACGATTTTGCTGTGGGCCGCACTTAATTCGAAGTATGCTCAGCCCATGTATCTCGTCACTACATCATTCTCAAAATATGGTCGTTGTAGGTACGAAGTAGGCGTCAGAAAATCCCCTACCTTTGTATAACTACAATTGGTAAAGGTAGAGTGACTGACAATTTGTATAAACCCGGTAAACACATTTACCTAATGCGTTTCTGCTACCAATTATACGATCTGGTAGCCCTGCTCATTACAATGTTTCTATCATATAATGTAATTGTTGGATGCGCGATGGAATCTGCGGGACTGGGCCTGATAAATGCGTTATAGACTAAAAACACTGCACCCGGGGCGCTAATTTCATTTTCATTTTGCCACTGAGATCTATTGTAACAGTGATGACTTTTTTTAACAGCGAAGCTGTAAAAAAGTAATCACTGCTACAATGGTTCTAATCACTGCTGCTGGGTACCCTAGGGTTTCGTGCATTTTTGTTCTGCGCGACCAAAAACTCAAACCGCCCTCTTTTTGTCGTCGTTCAGACCGCTTGCGTGCCTAGTTTCCTGCCGCTCTCCCGGTACGGTGGCACCGTCGAGACGTCACGGGTTTTCCCTTGTCCGCCGGTGGGCGGTCCCGTCACGCGTGTACGTAAATAAAACCACAAAGGCGACCAATCGTTCTCCATTTGGAATTTCACTTCTCTCGTCGTAATGGGGAGGCCACGTGTATTGCGCACCCCCGAGGACGAACGCACCTACGAAGAGCGATAATGTAAACGAACACGAGAATCTGATCGGGGGTGGCAATCGAGAATAATGTGTGTGTGCGTCTGTGTGTGTGTGCGTGTGTGTGCCTTTCGTCACGTAGACCACTGCTGCCACGCAAGACAATAAAATGTGTTCGTACCTTTGATCAAAATTATGTCACCTCTGTGTCGTGTGCATCACAGCTACGCTGGTCATCCACCTTAACAGAGTTGAATGGTTTATGATTTTTAGGAAATAATTAAAAGATAAAAATTACGAGGTTTTCAGTGCGAAAACCCCGATCTGATTATGAGGCACGCCGTAGTGGGGACTCCGGAATAATATCGACCCCCTAGGGTTTTTTAACGTGCACCTCAATCTAAGTACACGGCTGTTTTCGCATTTCGCCCCCATCGAAATGTGGCCGCCGTGGCCGGGTTTTGATCCCGCGACCTTGTGCTCAGCAGCCGAACACCATAGCCACTGAGTAACCACGGCGGGTTAGGTAATAATGGTACTAATTCTATCATTGCAAAAAACTCAATTATATCAAGGTTGTGAATGTTGCGACAACTAATTAGCAACTATAACTGTCTTTAACAAGAACAATTACATCAAAGCAGTGAATGTTGTTGCAACTAATTAGTCCCTACAACTGCGTTTAGTAAGAGTGAGCTTATCCAGTGTCTTCTGGTGTGGCGAATGGCGGGGTGGCCGAGGCGGACCTACACGCGAGGTCAAGCAGGACGCTTAAATAAGCTGTGTAATGGTCGCCAACAAACGTCGTAAATCTACTGGACCAGGAATAAGGGGCAGCTCGGCGATGCGAGGCACAGCAAGACTTTAGTATTGTAAAAAAGCAAAAGACTGGAACAGTGCAGATACAAGTATAATTGTTGTCTTCTTATTTGGTACCGGTGATAAATACCAGAGAAATGCAACGCAATTTCATAGCAATAATATTATTGCTATTATATGTGAACGCAACGTCTTGCATCAGGTCCTTCAAGTTAAAGCAAAGCTATTGCTAATGCACTTGCTGGCGAATTAGCAATAATTTAAGCAAATCCGTATGGGTGATATCATGATAGCCCGTTTACAAACTGTTCTTTAAAGTTTTGCAGTAATAAACGCAAACATTACAAAATGGCTGCAGTCTATGTGGTGACGTTCATATGGCATGGTCTACTCTGTGTTTTCTTTGCACTGTCACTTCACAAGTCGGTTTTGCTGCGCGCTTCCATAGTAAAACGCACTACAATCATTTCCGCCATGCGAAGTGAACGATGACTGTAATTGTAGCTAGCAGTAGTTAGGCGGATACATCATGTATTTGTTGAATATCTTGCTAAAGTGGTCACAGCCACAGCCGTTCGCCGGGGAACTCAACAGAGCATACACGCAATTTATGCTTTCTTCGCATACAAGTGACAGCAAATAATACGGTGTGACTGCAATATAGTATGGCTATGATACAGCACGATGCATTCAATTGGACATATTCGAAGCAGAAGCTTGTGCTGTTGCTAGATTTAGAAAGGAGGGTTTTGCTACACTCTCGCAGATTCTCTGGCATTTAAAATTGGTGCGAACCAAGATGGCCAGATAACACAAGAAGGCACACAAATATTCTTTTCTCACACGCTCTTTATACCTACTTTCTCCACATTGACATCTTAATTTCCTTACTGCAGCTTGTTTGCTTTATGCTTTAAATTTTTAATGTGCACATGTCAAATTCATCTTCAAATCGCATAAACAATGGAATGCTTATGCTTCACTGGCTGCACACGTGTGCGTTATCGGCACCTCACACAGTCTCAATTGTCTAAGCAACGGTTCTCTACTTCGTATACATTACAAACATTCAATTTCATGCACAGTATAAAGCTCCTGCGTATGCTGAATAAACCTTGAGTTTTCTGTTCCATACTTCCTAATTGGGTGAACTCCTCATGTAATGTTATAAGAAAATGCGTGACAAATAGTGAGCTTGCAACTCTGTCTCTCAGCACAGCAGCCAATTGTACTATTAGGCCACGACCAGCCGAATTCCACTCTCGTGCTAAAATAGCTCTTTAGAACGTTTGACGTGTGGGTCACGTGTTAGTTCCTTGCCTTCTCTCCTCATACCAGCTAGCACTCTGAGATGCTGCGTTAAGCTGCACTGCGTTCGGCATCGACCCGAATTTTTCAGACTCCCCAGTCGTCGGAATCGGATCACGTTTTTCGGCCAGATGGTCATGACTCAAATGTAGGTAAAGTCAGTGTATATTTATATACTATGAAAACATTCACAGCAATATACCCATTTATAGCTTCGAAATACATTCCCGATCTTTTGGACCAGAGTATAAAGATACTATTTGGCAAGTGGGGACTTTTTAAAACTTTTTGATAAACCACAGTGAAAACAAACTCTTCAATTTAATGGCATTCGGCGACATCCACATAACGGGAACTCTGAGCTGCTCATTAAAAACCGTTATCGGCATGATTTCTGATGTTTTGGTTGAATTAAAGAACCATATTTCTCTAAAGGTGATATCGGCCAGATTAAAATTCAGGAGGAGGCCCCATAGTAAGATTAGCAGGGGGCCTCCGTATTTAAATAAATTATTCGTGTTAAATACTGCGGAAGACTACAAGCAAGAGTTAACAACCAGTGATTCGGAAGCAGGATACAAGTATATAGGATAACAATATTTCGTATAATTAATGCTAAATAAGATACAAAGCGAATCGACATAATGTCAGTGAGCAACAAAAATGAAAGAACACAAAAGAAAGCATCTCTTGAACAGCACACTGCTGCTGTATAAAAATAAAATAAACAAATATAACAGATACGTAACCAGTGATTATGACTTCAAAAAGGTAAAAGAACGAATTTATTCAGAATTTTATTGAAGCAATATGGCGAGTTAGTTGTCGGTATAGGTGCCAGTGAAAAATTGCCTAACAAAACAGGCAGCAAAGGAGGCGGTCACTTTATTATATTTAGTTTCTTTTCGGCAGTAGAAGCTCGTTATCTTAACAATATGAGTGATACAATAATAATGACATGGGAATTGTAAATGTATTGTTGGGAGTTTCAGGACTATGACTACGAAAAAAGAACGGCCCTAATTTAAGTCGAACTGCTTAATAATTAATTGTTAGTATGTTGAAGCTGCAATAAATAGAACGCGTAGGTGCTGTGTGTGTGCTTAGCTTTACTATTCTAACTGCGTCATTTTGATCATTAAGGCGTGTTGTAATTGGCGTAATTATTGCACTAAGATGAGGTGACAGCAGATGAATGCGTAAAAAAGGCTACGTGGGATTATGCAGCTGAAATGGGGGGGGGGGGGGGGGACGTGCTGCTATGGAGGGACATTTGGCGGACCATTGCCACAGGTGCGTCTGTACTCCGGCATTCGATGCTACACCTGTGCTACGCACTGACAAAGAAGAGGTGGCGAGTTCAAAATGGCGAAGAAGGTGGCTAATTGGTGGCTGTTCATACTTTTTACGTGTATCATGATGAACTCTTGCAGTGATATACGACGTCTACATGCCAACTGTGGGAGTATGCGTGCAGGAACAAAAAAAAAGCATTTGAGAATAAATAGCCTCCAGCCATCGTACAACTTCTGGTTACATATGCTATAAGTATAAGGGATCACATAGCAGAGCAAAATGTTTTTCTCCCCTCATCCAAGCCGCAGCAACAGTACCAAAGCACGCAAAAGCCTCCTCGACGCATGAAAACTATAAGGTGCGGGTGCCGTGGTGCAGAACAGTAGCCGGCCACGCTCAACACTGCACTCTTTGTCCGAATGGCATGGCTGGAGCACAACATACCAGCGCGCACAAATTTCGGAGGTCATGGGCGCGAAAACATAGTTCGCTCGTGCAGAGCAGGAGGCAGTGCCACTCCGAGTTTCGTTATTACACCCGAATTACACTTAATGCGCAAGCAGTTTCATCACCCACGTTGCCGGTGGAAGGAACCAGTGCTGCTTCACTTACCATGAAAAATGGCCGACAAAACATCCGCCTTACCAGTGTGGAAGGCTCCTTCTTGCAACTGCAGTGGCGTCTGCAAAGCATATCAACCAGTCTGCATAGCGGGCGTGCAATCGCGCTGTAGATTACTGACACAACAGGAAGGGCTTCGCCTTTATCGGCACTGATATAGAGGCGAAACTCAATTGACCGCTTTAAATTAAACAAAATGTTCGGCGCGTGTTACAATCTTGTAACACAAGAAGGCGCATTTGGTAAAACAGGAAGTTATAGAATCGGGGTTAGACTTCTTTGTAAGGCATATTGGTAATGGGTTAAGTTATACAATTGGGGCTAGACTTCTTGCAAGACATAACGAGCCGCAAGCGGAAGTGCACGTGTGGCTCTAAGGCGACCTCCTAAACCCCACATATGAACACTTAACGTAGTTCGTAAAATGCAGCATGTTAGTGCACGCATTAGGTCACACCTTTAGTTAGTGAGATGACCGCGACGTGACGCGTGCAATCACGCACAAACTAGGCATACCTTTAGTAAGCCGTGGCTACAGGGAAGCGTGTTCGTCTCGCACCCCGGTGGCCCGTGTTCGATTCCCACCAAACCTAGATGTACCAAATTTTATTTTCAACGCCACCAGTTTACTTTGTTTACAGGAATCTTCCTGAGAAATGTGACGTTGTGACGTGTATCAGAGAATTTCTAGGGGCGTCCGCCTCCTCACGGCGCAGTTTCACCAAAGTCCCCGCCAAGGGCACCACCAACACAAACACCTAAGGGTTTCGCCTTAATAAACCAGCTTTATAGGACTTTGAAAGGGCCTTGTGCAGGTAAACTAAAAGCACTTGTCATTTTTAGTTTCAAGTTCCATGTTTGCCGTGCTGCTTATGTACTGGAATGCTAGAGGTTATTTACGCAGCGCATAATACAACAAAGAGCTTCTTATATTTCGACTGATGGTGCTCTGTATTGAAGAAAAACATTTGCAGTCATTCTAGCCAAATTTTCTAATTTATTACGCCATATGCCGAAATGACCGCGACGAAGGCCTCGCTGCAGCTGGCGGTGTTGCAATATTGTTAAAGAAATCAGTGCCCTGCCAGCATATTAACCTCTAAAAGCTTCTTGAGACAATATTGGTGGGTGCCTGACTCCGAATCAAATATTTAATACGAGGTGCTACCCAAAAGTTCCGAGAATTTCCGATGTTGCACGGGAGTAGCCTACAGGACGAGGGTTCCGGGTGCTCCAGCCAGTCGGCGACGTCTGACGGCTCCAGCAGTGTCGCGCAATATGCCCAACGCGAGAGGACGCGAAACATATTGGGCGATCATCCGGCGTCCTCCACTCAGCGGGATTGCGGTTTCACGAATAAAAGGGCTGGTTCCTCGGCGCGACTGGTGGAACTGGTATTGCGACTGGTGCGACTGGTCGCACGCGAACAGTGCAGAGGAGAGTCCCAAATTACCGACCTCCTGTCGAACCACGGCTTGAATAAATGAAACCATAGGCTGGTTGGCAGCCGAGACATCGGGCACGAGAGGGGCTGGTGACATTGCTTCTAGTTCACGACGAACGATCGGTGGCAAAGTGTTCAAAACCGGCGATTGTAACCTAGGTAGTGGTTCCTCGCATTATGAAGATGCCACACTATTGGGAAGCCTGGTGAATTGCTGGGCAATACGACGAGATTTGGCTTGTTCAAATCGCCGACACTCTTACACAATAGCATCCACGGTGACACAGCTCTTTATTACTGCGAGGTTTAATGCGTCATGGTGATTCCATTAAGTATGTGCCCGATCTTGTCCGTTTCGGACATGTTACCGTCAAATTTACCGCAAAGCGCTAGAATATCCTGAATGTAGTAAATGTATGATTAGTAGATGCGTGCGCGCGAGAGCCAAATTCTTTTTTAGCGGCTAGCTGACGACCCAAGGGCTTGCCGAACAAGTCATTCAGTTTTTATTTCCAAAGGTCCCAGCTGGTCAGATCGTGCTCATGCGTCTCGTACCAGATGCGCGTGGTTCCTTTCAGATAAAATACCACATTCGCCAGCACAAGCGTATCGTCCCACCTGTTCTGTTCGCTGACACGCTCATACCATGAAATCCAATCCTTGATGTCCACGTTATCTGAGCCACACACGGAGGAAGGAAACCCCAGGAGAGGCCCTGGCCAGCACGAACGTATTGGAGAAGGTGTGGCGGAAGTCACGTGCTGTTTTTCGCAAAGGAACACTGGGACGGGTACCTCAAATGACAACGTTGTCATGGCAATCGCGCTCCTGAAGCTTTCGCTGCTGTTCTCGGTCTCTGAAAAGTGAGATAAGATTTTTCCGCCGGTGTCTTTCCCGCAGCAACTTTTGTTCGCGAGAAAAGCTGACTTTGGAGTGTGGTGTGTAAGCTTGAAAGTTGTGTTTTGGGTCTGTGAGTGTCAGTGTAGGCCAGCAACCGATACACTCAAGCAATCACGACGCGGGTCTTCGTTGTCTTCTTCAACGTGCCACGGAAAAACACAGGAGCGCGTCTGCTTCCCTAAAACGGCTACAGAAGTTTCGTAGCCTTTGTTTTGACGCGCGTCAGGAGCACACACTTCCGGCGGCTCGTAACAATGCAAGTTCAAAGTTCGCGCCCATCTGCTCCGGCGAGCTGCAGAACTCGATTGGAGGCGCAAATAGAGGTGGCACACCAACATGGCTGCACTTCCGGCTTCACAAAAGGGACGTCAGGGCCTCTTCTGTTGTTTCTTTCCTCCATGGTGCCACAGAAGGTGCCCGGATCTTGTGGAAGCGATAAGATGACATACGGTGGGGACGGCTGCTGCACGGTAGGTTCCGGCGGGGTGCGTGCTTCAGTGTCCATCGCCGAGGGAACAACGCGGCGACCACTTCGGAGTACCGTGCTTGGGTGATTGTGATGAACAGGCAGCGTACCCAGTATCTCCTCCAGAAAATGGGGCACAAAAAACGTATATTTACAAATATTTACAAGTAGGACGAGTAGCACCGGCGTAATACCAACCAACCAAGATGGCGAGGAGCCACCTCTACTTCCTCTTCATCAGTGCCGGCCTCATGCTGTAGTCTTCTTCTTCTGTCTCGCGGCAATATTTTTGTATGCAGTCATTAAAAATTTTAAAAATACACGGAAGCATTTTGCGTTACTGTTCCTTAGCAGAATTATTAGGAAATCATTAGTTCTGAGAAGAGGTTTATTGGCAGTCCTTCAATGGCGCTTCGAGTTCCAAGAACGGAGAGGCAGCGTGGAGCACCATCTCCAAAAACACCAGCGACCAACAGCGCGAGCCCAGCGGGCCTAGCGTTGGCGATGCCGCTGGACGGAGGCGCGTCTTCTTCTTCACAATCGCCCCAGCAGAAAAGAGCTATCCTGGCGACCTAAGAGGTTGTTGGCAGAGGGTCATGGTAGGGCTTGAGACGCGCCACGCGGACGAGGTCACGTCCACGCCGGCGCATGTCGTCAGATGGAGAAAGTGGCTCAATGACAAAATTCACCGGGGACGTTCGTTCCAAGACGCGGTAAGGCCCTTCGTACTTTGGAACGAGTTTTGAGGAAAGGCCTGGAGTTTGGCAAGGAACAGCCAGCCATACAAGAGACCCTGGGGCATACGTGGGACTGGGCAGTGAGTCGGCGCGTCCTTCCTTCTGGCGCTGTTGTTCTTGTGACGTAAAGGTGCACGAGAGCTGGCGGCACTCTTCCGCTTGTCGGGCAGCTTCGTACACAGGTGGGCATTCGGAAGCGTCAGGACGGTATGGAAGGAGAGTGTCGATGGTATACAATGGCTACCGTCCATATAGGAGGAAGAAATGTCAAAATCCCGTAGTAGCTTGTATCGCGGTTTGTATGCAAACATTACAAAAGCAAGTACGTGGTCCCAGTTCCCATGATCAGAGGCCACGTACATCGCGAGCGTATCACCGAGAGTTCAGTTAAACCGTTCCGTGAGCCCGTTAGTTTGCGCATGGTAAGCCGTGCTCTTCGATGAATAATGTGGCATTGCGAAAGCAGAGCTTCGACGACCTCAGAGAGGAAGGCGCGACCTCAATCACTGAGGAGTTCTCGAGGTGCGCCATGTCGAAGGATGAAGCCATGCAGGACGAAAGAGGCTATATCCCGCGCTGTAGCATTCGGTAGAGCAGCAGTTTCGGCGTAGCGTGTCAAATGGTCCACAGCAACTATGATCCACCGAATTCCATCCGGTGTCATAGGAAGCGGGCCGTCGAGGCCAATGCCTACGCGATCGAAGGGCTTGGCAGGGCACGGAAGCGGCTGCATGGCGCCAGATGCACGTTAATTTGCGACGTTGACAGTCAGGGCAGCACTGAATAAACATTCGTACAAAAGTGTACATTCCCCGCCAGTAGTAGCGATGGCTTATACGTTCGTAAGTCTTAAATACTCCGGCAGTGGCCACATTGCGGATCGTCGTGAAAAGAGGCACAGATTTGGGATCTTAAGCTGCGGGGAATGACTAGCAGCCATCTACGGCCTTCGGGAGCGTAGTTGCGTTGGTGGAGTAGCTGATCACGAATGCGAAATGAACAGCTTGGCGTCGGAGGGATCGGGATACAGGGGTGGTCGATGATCCAGAAAGATAGTCGAAAAGAGAAGCGATCCACGGGTCACGGCGTTGTTCGGTGCCAATCGAGTCAAGGTCAATAGAAGACAGGGGGTGAGCGCAAGTAATTCCGCAGGCCAAGTCTGGAGGTAGTGGTGAACGGGATAGGGCGTCTACGTCAGTGTGCTTGCGTCCGCAGCAGTAGACGACGCGAATATCGTACTCCTGGATTCGGAGTGCCCAACGTGCTAAGCGGCCAGATGGATCTTTCAACGTGGAGAGCCAATAAAGCGCATGGTGATCCGTTACTAGATCAAATGGGCGGCTGTATAAGTATGGGCGGAACTTGCCAAGCGCCCATACTAGAGCGAAGCACTCTTTTTCAGTTACGCTGTAATTGGCCTCTGCTTTTGTCAGCGTACGACTCGCATATGCGATCACGTATTCGGAGTAGCCGGGCTTGCGTTGCGCGAGGACGGCGCCAAGACCGACCCCGCAGGCGTCTGTATGTACCTCAGTTGCAACTGTCCGGGTCCAAATGGCGAAGAATAGGTGGAGAGGTAAGAATACGATGAAGTGTAGCAAACGAGTCGTCGCATGCAGGGGGCCAGGAGGAGAGGTCCGCGCCACCGCGTAGGAGCTGGGTCAAGGGCGACATGAGCGATGCAAAATTGCGGACAAAGCGCCGGAAATATGAGCACAGGCCCACAAAACCGCCTAGTTTTTTTACGTTAGTAGAGTTGGGGAACTGCAGCGACCGCAAGAAGTTTAGTAGGGTCCGGTAGAACGCCGTGCTTGGACACGGTGTGGCTTAAGATGGTCAGCTCCCGCGCAGCGAAGCGGCACTTCTTGAGGTTCAGTCGCAGGCCAGCGTTGGTGAGACACGTCAAAACATGTCAAGGCGAAGGAGGTGGGTCGGAAAGTCAGGCGATAAAACCACGACATCATCGAGGTAGCAAAGACACATAGACCACTTGAGGCCACGCAGCGTATTGTCCATGAGTCGTTCAAACGTGGCAGGCGCGTTGCAAAGTCGAAAGGGCATCACGTTGAACTCGTATAGGCCGTCAGGTGTAATAAACGCCTGTTTTCTGGCGATCGACTTCAGCCATTGGAACCTGCCAGTAGCCAGAAGGCAAGTCTAGGGCCGAAAAGAATTCCGCGCCCTGAAGGCTGTCAAGGGCGTCGTTGATGCGCGGGAAAGGATAGACGTCCTTGCGCGTGACCTTATTTAATCGACGATAGTCAACGCAAAAGCGAATAGACCCGTCCTTCTTGCGAACGAGAAAGACAGGAGATGCCCAGGGACTGTGCGATGGTTGGATAACTCCAGGGCGTAGCATATCGTCGACTTGGCCGTTGATGACGCGACGCTCATCGGCGGAGACGCGGTACGGTCGTTGACGCAACGGCTGGTGTAAGCCGGTGTCAATGTAGTGCTGCACTTCCGACGTTCGGTCCAATTGCGGCTGAGAAACATCGAAGGAATTTCTGAAGTGGTGTAGAAGCTGAAGAAGCTCGGAGTGTTCGGCAGGGGTTAGCGTAGTGGCGATAGAACTCGAAAAGATGTCACTCGACGACTCTTCAAGCGTTGAAAGGGCGAGGAGTTCGTTCAAGTCAAGATGGAAAGATTCGTCTGGCACGGTAACAAAGAACGAAGAGTCAAGCTGTTCCACGCGGCCGAGACATTCGCCAAGAAGCAACGTAACCGACGCAGAAAGTGGATTGTACACAAAAATATTGGTGATGCCGGCGGCGATGCCAAGCGTCGCAAAAGGCAGTGGAACGGCTTTGCGACTCATAAAGATGTCAGATGGCATAAAGAAGACCGTCGCATCGGTGACGGCATCGCAGACGACTGGGACAAGGGCAAAAGAGCCAGGTGGAATGGCGGTGTCCTCACGCGCGACCAGTTTAGGCGGCTGATCTAGAGCGTCGTGGGATGGTGCGTCAGACAGCGGCGAAATTTCAACTTCAGCTCGTGCGCAGTCGATGACGGCATTATGACGGGACAAGAAGTCCCACCCCAGGATGACGTCATGTGAGCAGGCAGGAAGAACAATAAACTCGACAATGTACAAAACGCCTTGTAAAAGCACACGGGCAGTACAGGCTGCGAGAGGTGTCACGTGCTGCGCGCTCGCCGTGTGAAGCGACAGTCCAGACAGCGGCGTGGTCACCTTGCGCAGCGAACGGCAGAATTTGGCGGCTGTAACGGAAACGGCGGCGCCAGTGTCCACAAGCTCAAAAGTATAAATACCTTCGACAGATATTGCGACAATGTTAGCAGGAGAAGAGCGAGGACTTGGGCAGTTCGAAGATGGCGCAGTTCTTGCCTCGCGAACTGCGGCGCTTAGTTTTCCTGGTCGGAAGGTGCGGGTCTGCGACGCATTGGGGAGAGCGATCGTCGACGAGGAGATGGGGATCGGCGCGACGGAAATTCAGGGAGGTCAGAAGAAAAGTAGCGCTGGGAGGGACCCGGGGCTGATTTGAGCATGAGCTGACTGCCATACTGGAACGGCCGGGCTGCGTCGTCGGGAGTTAGAAGGCGACGGCGTCAATAGCGAGCGACGTGTCCTGGCGTGCAGCAGGCATAACAAATGGGAAGATTGTCAGGCGTCCGCCATAGATTTCTGACTCTCGGCCCCGCCCAAGAAGTAGTAGGAACGGTGGGTGGTGCAGACTGTTGCAGGATCAAGAAAGGCGGCTGGGGAGGCCTACGCACTACCTGCGCATAGGTAGGGGGCATGGCAACAGGCTGCACTGCCTGCGCATACGTAAGATGCGCGGCAAGTGGCTGCGCTGCCTGCGCATACGTAAGAGGCGCGGCGACAGGCTACGCTGTCTGCGGGCAGGGAAGAGGCGCGACCGCAGGTGGCTGGTGGTGAGCGACGGGAACAGCTTGAGCGATCTCTTCGGCAATGACAGCGCGGAACGCTGAAGGCAGACGACAGGACGGCTCCTGAGTGAAGGGGACCAAAGAAAGTTGACGGGCAACCTCCTCGCGCAAGAAGTCCTGAATCTGCTGAAGCAGTGGAGAGTGGTCGGAAACGGCAACCAGACTCGCTAGCGAGTCGGCGGGTGACAGAGGCTGCCGAGTCAGGGTGCGTTGCTTCTTCAGCTCTTCGTAGCTCTGGCATAACGTGACTACTTCAGAAACGGTGCGCGGATTCCTGGCCAAAAGCATCTGGAATGCACCGTCATCGATGCCTTTGAGGATGTGCTGAACTTTATCAGCTTCGGGCATGGCGGCGTTGACACGTTTACAAATGTCGACGACTTCTTCAATGTAGCTAGTGAAATTTTCACCAGTCAGCTGTGCACGGGCTCGCAAGCGCTGTTCAGGGTGTAGTTTGCACACAGCAAGTCGACAAAACACTTGAGTGAAAGATGTTGACCATGTCGGGATGTCGACTTCGTGGTTATGGAACCTAAGTTGGGCAACGCCAGTAAGATAAATATGACGTTGGTCAACTTCGCGACGTCGTCCCACTTGTTGTGCGCACTCACCCGTTCATATGACGTAAACCAGTCCTCCACGTCTGTTTCATCTGCACCGCTGAAGACCTTCGGATTACGTTGCCGAGGAACCCCGGTGCAGATGACGGGCTGGGGCGCAGGCGCCAGCGGGTCTGTGTTGTCGGTCATGAGGAGCGGAAGCGTTCGGGTTCCAAGCTCCAGGGTGGAAGCGGCGGGGGAAATCCAGCAACCTCCACCAATTGACAACAGGTTTATTGGCGGTCCTTCAAATATGATACGAATTCCAAGAACGGCGAGGCAGCGTGGAGCACCTTCTCCAAAAACATCAGCGACCAACAGCGCGAGCCGAGCGGGCCGAGCGTTGGCGATGCCGCTGGACGGAGGCGCGTCTTCTTCTTCACAGTTCCTACAATCGGCGGAGCTGCATTGAAGAACTGCAGGCATAATAAGCGCTTGTGTCGTAACCAAACTTCTATCTGTTCAAGATGGGTAAAACATTTTTGTGACGAACTTTACTGAGCTCTGTTATCATCTCAAAGAATAACAAGGCTGTAATAAAATTGCCAATTGTGTCTTTACACTGAAGTATTAAATTGCCGTTTTGTTTAATTTTGAACAAATGTGCTATATCCGTGATTGCCATGGTGTATTCAAAAAGATTTCTTGAGATGTATAGGCTGTATAAAATGTTTCGAGTCAAATGTGCGCCTCCAAAATCCGAGATATTTTCTATGGTGCTTACTACTTCTATCGGTTTTTACATGACTTTCTAACCTAATTAATGGATGATCCCTGTGCATGTTATGCTGGAAATAAAATCAAACTGTGTTGTTATACACCACCGCTTATAACAACACAGTAGAGGCTCTACTTTAGGCGTTTCGGTCGAAGGTAGAAGGCTGACTAATGCACTTTTTTACGCAAAGTGGTGTCGCCGTTGAGCTAAAACTGTAAAGCTGGTTTGGTAAGAATAATTCATGAACAATCTTCTGGGTACTAATATACATGCCACAGTGAAAAACCAGACAGGATCCAAGAACATCTAAAATACAACACTTGTTTTTGTGTAGCTGGCGTCGACGGTATTGCCCACTGTTTTGCACAGACATTTTTTTCGCAGATTTTATTGTGGACGCTACTAAAGAAATGTCGCAGCTACGTATATACATAGTCACGTGTCCGTTCTTCATGGCAGCGTACAGTAGTGGGATGACACCATTGAACGAAGCTGAAACCAGCAGCGATGCTGTCCAGCAAACACTTTCATTTTGCCGGGTTGTAGGAAAAATCGCGCACGTCGCTTGATATAAGATGCTTGACATTTTGAATATCCCAATATTGTCAGTGCATTTAGCATCTATTTGCATACAGTGTAATAAAGAAAATTGAAGAAGAAAAGTAATGTACTGTAGTAGTATAGTGTAATATTTACTGTAGTCTGACAAGGCTGACAATTTAGGCGAGATATCAGCTTTCGTGATCCCAAGACTAATGACTAGTGGTAGGTCCCCAGACTACAATTATTGACTGCTGTCACTTCCACAGTCATAATAATGAAGACAATGTTGTAATAAACTAAAACATGACTCTAATCTCTCGATTTTATGTTTTCAGGAGAATACGGAAGTATTTTATTTATCTCTACTATCGAAGGAATTGGTCTCACGGCAGCGAGCTAGCGACTCCTTGCAGTTACACAAATTTTTCTGACGGGGTCACATCTCGCTGGAAGAAAGAAAAAATAAAAAGAAAACATTATAAATTAGCAAACAATAAGCGAGAAACCATCTTTACTTCAAATAATAATGTCGCAATGATAACCTCAGTCTGAGTGTAATCAGGAATAATTTTCACCTCTACATATTGTCACGTTGTCTTGATGGCGTACACTAGACAGTTTTAGTTTAGCGTATTACGTAAGTAATGAAATAGCACCGTCCTCACTGCGCATGCTCCGAACGTTATTCGGTTGCTGTGGTTTGCGCGCTCTGTGATAACGTACGTTATTTGGCCAGTTTAACGTTCGTAATGTATACGGACGCAACGAAATAGCGTTGTCGAACACGGCGGCACCCATGACTCCGGCTTCAGCGTGGATTCGCGTGATTGCTACGCTTTCACTTGCGTTCATGGCCAGTAAATATTGAAATGAGCTTTGGCTTTCTCGAAACTTGCCTGAAAAGTTAGCTATGAGCGCATAGCGCGTCCGATTTTTGAGAGCGTTCGGCGATTCCGACTCCCTTAAGCCTTGCGAAACGCGTCCACATAGCAAAAACAGGATGGCTGCCTTGGCTTGGATATGTTTCGAACGAGGCACCAGATGGCGCCCTGTTTTATAACGTCTTCCTTGCGTTTACGTTCCCGCACGGTAAACAAAAGTCTTGATAGGACGCGACATGTAACATCCCGCAAATCTGATTGCGTTTAATGTACGTACGAATAAGGCGACAAACGCTATTATAAAGCTGTCTATTAAGACACTGTCAAAAGCCTGACTTAAAGGCGTGAACTCTTGATTTGGGCGAACCTGTGTCGAGGAAAACAAGTGGTACTCTAAGCACAATGATAGCGGCGAGCACAGTCAGGCCGCTTTTTCGAGATTCTGCTCCCGCCTTCTTATAGCGCGACAGAGCTTCTTGTACAATGGGCAATTGCAGTGGAACTGCTCATTCCCAGTCGACCACTCGACTCGGCCCTTCGTCTTATACACGCGGCGTTTATCAGATCACCGATTCCTGAATTACGCTAAGCTTTGGAAGGTGATGTCGTGGTCCTGCTTTTAGAGCGCAGCAATTAGGCGCCCGTTCTTGCGTCGAGCGTCAGTGTTCGCAGCGTAACCGAGCTAAATAGCACAGCGAAAGTGAGGCTACGTTCACACCTGGGAAGCGGTAAGCGGCCGGAAAATCTTTCTGGCCGGAAAATCGGTTCACATTTGTTTTGCTACCGCCGCGGCCGCTTTCGCCCTCATCCATATATAGTCTGCGTACGTTTGTCGGCGTGGTGGCGCTCATTATCCACCATTTCGAGCAGTATTTTCATTCGTTGACCCACGCGTCATCAAAATCGCGGAACTTCGCGTGTCATCTGCGACCTTTGGTAATTCTCCTCACACGGTCACGTAATTCTCCTCACATGGTCACGATAGTGCTGAGTCACAGGTTGAGGCGTGATAATGCAAGGTGTTTCCGCGAACACTTCTAAATTTTATTTAAGGTTGCCTGTGGCACTGCCGATAGCGCAATTCTAGTTAATGAGGTCGTCTACTCTAAAAGACGCACATTACTTGCGCAAGAAATTGAAATGCATAATCGAATTATTAACAAAAACTCACTAATTATGTTTTGAACTCATTACCTGATAGCCCGTATTGCAATGTACAAATTGTAGCCGTGGAGTTCACAAGGCGGATCAACTTAGAATGAAATGTCCGGATGACACCAGTTTGGAGATATTCCCCAACTTTGCGGAGAAATGAATTGACGTTCCAGTTAATTTTGTGCTTCAATGCATAAAGCGACGTTTTGTTACGAAACCAAATAAAACGCCAATGCATTTCTGCGCAAAGTTCGGGAATTAATATGTCGAACCTGGTGTCATCCCGAGAATTCGTCACAGGCAACCTTTAAGAATTTTTGAAAGTGTTCGCTGAAACATCCTGTATTTATTTAATGGCTTTTATTTATAGGTTGTTATAACATTTCATCATTTCGTATTATTGATGGCGCCTCCAGTACACCAAAGCTAAAACCCAGGCTGGCCGTTGTGTTGGGGCTCGGTGAAGCCTACGCGTCCTACGTGAGACTTACGCTCCCAATCTATCGTCGTGACGAGAAAAGCACCCTGCAACGAAAAAAGCGCCCCGCAACTACTGATACATACCGCGCCCGTGCGAGGAGAATTACGGAGCGCCAACGAGGAATCTTCCCAACCTTTTTCTGCCATGGAAGTGGGAGAAGAAATTTTTTTATACTTCTACCTACTTGTTTCCTAGAAATGGACAATGAATAAACGGAAGGAGCGGACACCTCGGAAGCGGCGGTGGTTGGTTCGCCCGGCTTTGCAAAAGCGCGAGAAGTTGGGTCACGCCAAGGCTCCGTTGCCGCACCTCCGGTCGCGCGACGTTGAATACTGTCGCGCGTATAGCTGACAGTACGTTTTAGTGCCACTCTTGTCGTAGAGCAAGTGTTGGATCTAGATCGCGTCGATCACCATCGCAACCTACACTTTTGGTGCCATGCAGAATTTGACGACGGGATGTTTACATGCTAGTGGAGCTTCGGTCCGAGGCTGATTTGGCTAACCGCCTGGTTTACCGCCCGCTTCTAAGTTTTTCCCACTTCCGCCTGTGTGACCAATTGTGAACGTAGCCTGAGAGCGAACGCGGCGCGCAGCGGGCGAACAAAAAGGCGGCGAGAGAGAAGACTGCGTAGAGGAAACCAGAGTGGAGGGTGCAGCGAAACCCTGAGGGGGCAAGTGGAGTGGTGTATGGCGAAACAGTGAGGAGGAAAGCGAGGTGCCGGCCGCGACCAGGCATCTGGCCAGCGCGGAAACAAAGCACTGGCGTCGGCTTCGCACCCAATGCGCATGCGCTACATCGCCTGTGGCGCCGCCGCTGCTAGAGAATGCGCTCCGCGCCAGCCACGCGTTCCCGTGTTCACGCTCTCTCTCTGGACAATGAGCGACGCAAGCGGTGGAAATTCTTCGTCTGCCGCTGCTGCTAAACCATAGAGTAACATACGGATTACACGAGTGGCCAATCCAGCCTAAAAACGGCCGAGCTACGCAGCTTCATGCCGCCCGCTAGAGGGCAGCACTCCCTGTCTCCAAGGGAACGCGCGTACTAGTTATCTACTGTAGTAACTTTTCTAGTGCACTATACGTCTATTTGTCTATGTGGCTGTAGACGTTATCAACGGGATCAGCCGGCCGTGAGCGGTGGATGATAAGACTAGTATATAGAATAAAGTACAATGCATCGCAACAAATATCGGCCATGGTGCGACAGGCGACGCTATAAAAGATGCACGATAACGTCTGCGCGGTCTTTGCTGGGTTCGTCTGCCCGAACGTCTGTCTGCTTGGCTGCTGCTTGGTAACAAGGCCTTCATTACGGTCTTTTTTACCTTCATTACTGTTACATGTAACAGAAGAAGTCACATGTAGACAGAAGAAGTTTGTCACATGTCGACAGAATAAGGGGAGCCGAGACCCGAGCTCACAGTGAACACCAATACCAGTCATTTATTGCGTCGTCCCCACACTCCCCAGCCCTGCTCTCCACTCCGCCATCTGCTCGCAGCACTAGGTGGCGCTAGTAGCCGGTGGCGCTACAGCTAGTGCAGCACAACACTATCACTTGTCACGCTCCTCCCCCCTTTAGTTCTTGTCATGGAGAATACCGGTTCACAGGGCTCTTGTCTGGGCACTTCTTCTCAGTGCGACAGAGCTTCCACCCGATGGGAGGACTGCTGCTGGCAGCTCAGTTCTGTTGTGGGGCTGACTTGGTGGCTGTTCTGACTCAGCAGCAGCTCCTGCAGGCTGCACAGGTGCTGTTGCTTGTTGCTTAGCTGGCTGATCTAGAGGCACAGTGTTTGTAGGAGGTGGCGGCTTCACGGGGTTGGGGCGAATGTGGTCCCCATGTCTGTGCCACACAGTTCCATCTTGTAAAACAACCTCAGCTGAGGCGCAGCTCGTAGAACTGCTAACAGTAGCAGGTACCCATGGTGGACCTGATCGGAAGTTCCTGGTGAACACTGGTGCACGCGGGTCCATTATTGGCGCAATGCTGGAACCCTTGTCCGCATGCAGTTTTTGCTTTATCTGCTTCAATTGAACAGACGATCGAAGACTGGGGCGTCTTGATTCTTCTTCCCATGAGCAACTCGCACGGCGCCTGGCCTGTTGCATCACGAGGCGTTGAGCGGTAGTGGAAGAGCACCCTGGCCACTTGTGTCCTGAATTGACCCGGTGTGCTTTTCTTCAGTTTATCTTTGATAGTCTGTACCTCCCGCTCTGCAGCTCCGTTAGAAGCAGGGTGATATGGAGGCAGCATCATGCGACGGATGCCATTCCTGTTCAGGAAGTCAGCGTACTGGCTGCTGGTGAATGCTGGCCCATTGTCGGAAACAATGATGTCTGGCAGACCATGTTGAGAAAAGACAGTCCTGAACACAGAGATCGTGGCCTCTGCAGATGGTGACGAAACAGGGTGAACTTCTACCCACTTGTAAAAAGCATCCACCATCACGAGGAAGTAGTGTCCCCTGAATAGACCTGCAAAATCAACATTGATCCTGGACCAGGGCTTGTCAGGAAATGGCCATGTCATAACTGGTATCCTCCGTGCAGACTTCTGGTGCGCTTGGCAAACAGGGCAGCTCCGCACCTGGTTCGTCATGTCATTGTCGATTCCAGGCCACCACACATGGGACCTAGCAATCATCTTTGATTTCTCCATTCCAGGGTGACCAGTGTGCAAAAGCTTAAGTACTTGGAATTGCAGGGACTTGGAAACGATGACACAGGCTCCCCCCACAAGAGGCATCCTTCATGCAGACTAAGTTCATTGGTCCTCGTAGTATAAGGGCCCCAGTCTCCACCTTCCGGAATAGAACTCCCGGTCAGGAGAGCCTCAGCCACTTGTGACAGTATGGGATCCCTTGCCGTGGCACGTCTAACGACTGCAGGTGACAGGGCATCAGGGTACGCTTGTTCTAACATGAAGACATTGGCAGGCATAGATTCGTGAACCTCAGTTGCAGGAACAGGTAGCCGGCTGAGTCCATCATCATGGCCTAGCATACTGCCTGGCTTGTAGACGAGGTTGAAGTCATAACTTGATAGTGTAAGCGCCCAACTGAGGATTCTCGGTGATGCCTGGCTTGGCACACCTTGACTTGAACCAAAAAGTCCTAACAATGGCTGGTGGTCTGTTACAGCAGTGAACTGCCTTCCCCACAGGTACTGACGAAATTTGCGGACACCAAACACCAAAGCCAGACCTTCCTTGTCAGTCTGACTATAGTTCCGCTCAGCAGCAAGCATAGTACGTGAAGCAAAAGCTACAGGTTGGTCGGTTCCATCCGCTTCGGTCTTTGTCAAGACTGCACCAACACCATACGGTGACCCATCGCAACTGAGCACAAGTGGTTTCTGAGAACAGTAGTGGATCAGAACAGGTGCATTTGACAAGAGCCTTTTACTTGTGATGAATGCTGGCTGTTGCTCTTTCCCTCAGCTCCATTTTCCCCTTCAAGAAGCAGTTGATGCAAGGGACGCAGTCTTGCTCAGATGTTTGGCAAAAACCGTCTGTACAATTAAATTAAGCAGGCCAAGATAGCTTTGAAGCTCCTTCACATTCTGTGGCTCCGGCGCATTGATGATGGCCTCTACCTTCTTGGGGTTGGGCTTTAGACCCTGCTTGCATATAATGTGGCCCAGGTAATCCACTTCGGGAGCCAAGAACTCACACTTCTCCAGCTTCAACATGAGGCCCACTTCCCGAAGTTTCTGCAAGACAATCGTCACATTCTCCAAATGTTCTTTGTCGTCAATGCCTGTAATAACAATGTCATCAAAGTACACAGCTGCTTTCAGCACACCACGAAGCAGGTTTTCCATCTCTCACAGAAAGATAGCAGGTGCAGCAGAAACGCCAAAAGGTAAGCGTGTATACTAGAAGAGACCCATGTGTGTGTTGATGGTCACATAGTCACAGCTTTCTGCATCCAGAGATATCTGCTGGTAGGCGTCTCGCAGGTGAAGTTTTGTAAACTTCTGACCTCCTGACATGGCTGCCACAGCTCTTCAGCACGCGGAACTAGGTAGGTTTCCAAGAGTGACACAGCATTAACTGTTTGCTCGAAATCTCCGCAAAGTCTTAATGTGCCGTTTTTTTTTTCTGAAGAGGCACAATCGGCGCTGCCCATTTGGCTGTCTTCACGGAAACAAGAATGTTCTCACCCTGCAACCTCAGGATCTTCTGTGTTACGAGGTCAACCATAGCGAAAGGAAGTGCCCGTGGTTTGCAGAATTTCGGCACTGCATCTTGAGTCACAAGAATTTTGGCGAATTCCTTGAACGCACCAATGCCTTCTGGAAACACCTCAAGAAAACGAGCAATCAAATCGCTGACATCGCTAACTTGGTTAATTTGTTTGAATCCTTCGACGCCAATGCCCAAAGCTTGAAACCTGTTGCGCCCGAGCAATGTTTTAGCATGTGCCACTCGTGAGGTACAACGGAGGGACCCGTTCGTGCCCTTGTATCCAACGCAAACTTTTGCCTTGCCCTTGACTTGCTCAAGCTTCCCACTAAACCCGCGCAAAAATACGTTTGAAGGTTCCAGACTCACCTCTGGAAAGACATGTTGAAACTTGTTTCCAGGCATAACGGAGACGCTCGCACCAGTGTCCAACTCCTTCGTAAACCGCTTCCCGAACAGTTACACGATGACAAGGAAGGGCTTCACAGTCGGCTCACCGCTTAGGCGCCGCATGTCAACAACGTCAGCATCACGAGGAACATAAAGCATGTCGGCGTCGTCAACAGCGTTTACTTGCGCGGTACGTTTTGATCGTGGCGGGCCAGTCCTCACAGCTGACGTGTTTTCCTTCGCGAATGTGTCGGCCTTTCGCGAGTAGCAGACGACTGCAAAATGCCCCACTTTCTTGCAGTAGTGACACTGCGACTTGCTGTGTCTGCATTGCGACGGTAAATGACTTCTGTCGCCGCAGCGGTAACACGCCATGCTCTTGGCCGCGGAGAATACCCGGTGAGTAGGCAAACTCGGTAAACTACTTGCAGTTGCCTGACACAGTTCACCGGCATTCCTTTTAGCGGCTTCCATCTCCAGGGCAGTTTTCACTGCGTCCTCGAATGTGAGGTTGGAACGCTCAAGTAGCCGCGTCTGAAGCGCTGCGTTGTTTATGCCACATACTATTTGGTCTCTCAGCATGTTTTTGAGTTCGGTTCCATAATTGCAGTGTTCAGACAGACACTTGAGAGCCGCAACAAAGTCGCTGTCTGCTTCTCCTTCGAAACGCACCCTCGAATTGAAGGGAAAGCGTTGCACTAGGACGGATGGGTGGGGGCGTAGTGTCTGCCAAGTACGGCCAGTATCTCGTCGAGCGTTTTATCTTGGGGCGTTTCGGGCTTTACAAGGTTGCGAAGTAGTGCATAGGTACGAAGCCCGCTACAGCTAAAAAATATTGATCTTTTCTTTGCTGGAACGACGTCGTTGGCTTCGAAGAACTCTTGGACGCGCTCCACGTAAGCAGGCCAGGCGTCGCCTTCCCCCTCGAACGCTTCGATGCTACCGAAGGTAGGAATGGCTGTTCCTGTAGTTCGGTGCACCCTCGTCGCCAGTTTGTTACACGTAGACAGAAGAAGTCACGTAGACAGAGAAGTTTGTCACATGTAGACAGAAGAAGGGGAGACGAGACCCGAGCTCACAGCGAACACCAATACCAGTCATTTATTGCTTCATCCCCAAACTCCCCAGCCATGCTCTCAATTACTTTGCAAATTGCTTGTGTAGTTTGTCACTTCAGCCTTAAGTTGACATCTCTCCCATTATGCTGTTCGGCGCAGAGAGCTTTTTTTGTGTTCTTCACTTCACGCATGATGTTCGTGGATTGCTTCAAATTATGTAAGAAACAGCAATTTGTAATGCTGCGCAGCACGTTTGCGAGAAAATCGTTTCTTGGTGCGAGAAAGTGAGTCGGCACATGCCGGTATACGTGGTCTGAATTTCATGCATGTGTGTGCAATTGTGTGAAAGAATGCAGTTATGCTTAGGATCGTTATTCGTGTCGTGCGCAGATTGTTTGAAGCCTTTGTTACAAGTGCAATTAGAGAGAACTTGCTGATTGAGAAGAATGTTTGTAAGCTGTGGCTACGACGTATTCTGAATAAACACTCCTGTCTCAGTAGAGCATGCATGGCACCAAAGGTTGCTTTTTTTAGCTGCGACAATTGCACGTGACGCTTTTCGCGAAAGGGCGATCTGAAGTGTGTAGATGAAAACTTTTGCGAAGGTGGGAGAGAAGACATAACCAATACTTTTTATTTCTGGTCATGCCGTTCATAGTCAAGTACTACGGGAATTACTGCTGTGTTGCGTGGCGCAGTAACAACGGCAGGACAACGGCGGGAGAACGTGGTTGGCTGACAACTGCAGTGAGCAGCCTTCATTCGTTTTTTGCTGTGCAGCCCAAAACTACCACTTAATAAGAAAGGTTAGGCTTCAAAGGACGAGCGTTGTTTTCCTCTTTAATGCTAATGCTGTCTTCTGCAGTTTTACTATTCTGTGGGATTTTCATAATATCGCCTGCTTATTCTTTTTGTGAAATTTATTCTCCACATATGGCACTTGTATTGCCATGTCTTGCACTTTGCAGTGCAACCATCTTTCTGTTCTTGCGTTCACCGAACGTTGCGAAAAGAAGTGTGCATGCACTTACTAAGAATATGACTTGAAAATAAAATATTTCGTCTCATCCAACACTTGTCATGTTTATTTCAAATGTATGCATAAAGACACAGTGGCATCGTGTGCTTGCTGCTCTGACGATACAGCTTACACGGAGCTACTCGATGAATGCAAACAACGCGTTAAAAAAATCGAAATATAGCCTCCTGGACGAGCACTCGCACGGAAGTGATCTTGGAGGCCGTGTAATTTTTCAAATCACCGGAAGATAGCCTTCGAGATTAGTTTTCCTGCGGTCCCAATCTCTGAGTCTTTGTAGATTCCACACCCACTAGGTGCACTGCGAAACAAAATCGCCTAAAGTCCCTAAAAAAACTAGGGACTTTAAAATCGGCCGCAGGGGCCTATGGAAGTGTCCCCTCTTATCCTTGTATATGTTACTCTATGACTGAACGAGCTGCCCCAACAGAGGCTGCGCGCCACCGCCGAGAGCACCCTGCTGTACAGAATCAAATTATTTGCCACAATATATCGTTAACTGAAAACACCTAAACAGCTGCGCTCAAAATTCGCATTAGGGAGCATCGTAATCGTCGGTGAACATTTTATGTGTGTATTCTGTTTTCGTCCAGCACACTGCTTACGTCATCGCAAAAGGTTTGAATCTTGGAGGTCCATACGTTATGTAGCCTAACGTTAAGAGACAGGAAGCGAGCGGTTTGGATCAGAGAACAAACGGGGATAGCCGATATTCTAGTTGAGATTAAGCGAAAGAAATGGAGCTGGGCAGGCCATGTAATGCGTAGGATGGATAACCGGTGGACCATTAGAGTTACAGAATGGATACCAAGAGAAGGAAAGCGCAGTCGAGGACGGCAGAAAACTAGGTGGGGTGATGAAGTTAGGAAATTTGCAGGCGCAAGTTGGAATCAGCTAGCGCAGGACAGGGCTAATTAGATATCACAGGGAGAAAGAAGCCTTCATCCTGCAGTGGACATAAATATAAGCTGATGATGATGATGACGTTACGTGGCTTAAAAGCAGTGAACTAGAAGCAATGTCTGGCATTGCTGGGGTTGTAGAGCACCGAAGGCACAGGAAAGCTAGCATGAGATTTCGTTCTGGAGTATATTATTAGATGCGAGAGCATCTTATGCTCGGGGCAGTGTCCGTTCTGCGGCGGCCGCACCCATACTGCGCATGCGCAACTCTCCCTCATTCTCCTCTTCTACGCAGGTGTGCGCTCTCCTCCTTCCCTCTCCCCCTCTCCGCCAGGGGTGTGGCGCAGCAAATCATTGCATATAAATCTCTCTCTCACTCTCTAAGGGTACGCCGGTAGGCGGCGCAAGTGTAGCGGTGCAGTATAAAGCGCGCGTTCGTTGTGCTTCCGTCATTCTCTCTGTGCAATGATGTGTGAAACGCCATGAACAAACTCAACGTCGGCGCTAGTTGCAGCGGCAGCGCCACCGCCGCGGAGCAGAGGAAGGCTCGGGAAGCCGAACGTAAACGTCAGCGTCGGCAAGCGGACGCCCAACTTCGGGATCGTCTCCAAGATACCGCGCGCACCGATGCTAGGAATCGCGTACGATCTCTAAATAAAGACGCAACAACCCCGTACAAACGTCTCCTCTCTTCTCAATACATTCTCTCACTCTAACTTTCACTGGGTTGTGTAGCCAAGTGAAACGAAACGGAAACTGAAGGCGCATCCCCCGCGATGCTTTCGCATCCCACCATGGTTGCCCGTAGGGTGAGTTGATGTGATTTTTTTTAATTGTTTGGATGTCGCATGCCAGAAACACCATGATCGAGGTAATCGTTTACATGAAGTCATAGGTAAATGGTTATAATATTTGTTGACTCTCCCAGCACGATACCTGTGAATAACAGGCAGTATTAAAATATGGTCACTCAGGCATATGGTGCATGTAGCTAATACTACTTGCCTATGCTCATGAGTGGAACGCTAACGGCTTCTTCGGGTTTTCCCTCCCCCAGTTCTAACCTCAAAATTTAAATTTTGCGTACGATATACGTTCATGTCAACAAACAATGCGGCACCTATCGAAGTGACGACTGTTGCCTAGCTAGAAGCACATATGACCGTACCCCTGCGTAACTAGTTACGTTCAGTAAGGCACAAATGACGCTGCAATCAAGCGCCGTTTGTTGTTTCAGGTCAATGGCAAATATGAAACAAATATTCGCCAATGTTCTCGAAATTATTGAAGCGAGTTCTGTAACTTATAAACTGGGAAAATTTTGGCTGGCGTGCCTAAACCCAGATTGTCACGCCTGCGAATGCCTCAGAGACAAATTATTAAGTTAAATTGTATACCTCACTGGCGGTAACTGACTAGCAGCTGCAGCTTTATTCGTGTAGTAACTTTACGCGCTGTAAGAAATAGTTGTTTTTTCCTCAAGCACTCTAACATTTTCTTCTATACTCATTCAGTCACGGCAGGTCGTGGACGCTAACATATGTTTGGCACTCCATACTAATTTGCATCATCTCATGGTATCCTCAAAACACAAAACGATTGCTGTTTTTGACATGCTTGCGGGGTAGGAGCTTTCTTACGTGATGCTGCAATTTTCTCAAAAAATTGGCCCGGTTGATGTTAATGAAAAATTATAAGTTCAATGCTTGTCCTTATGAGGCCCTAGAACTACCGTTTTTTTTAATATGAGGCCGTAATAATTCATAGTTAAACTCACAAGAACTCCCGTCTAACGAATGACAACATTCGATCAGGCGAAACAGCAAACGTGTTTCCTGAACTAAGTAAAGACTCAAATTACCCTTGTCAACACAAGGGCAATGAGTAGAATAGACTCCGTGCTGGGGTGTGATGGAGCACTGCTGGCCTGGTCCTGCAAGATGTTGGCAAGTCGAGGTGCCGCAGTCTTTTTTCAAGCAGCACAATCCGTGCTGACACTGGCAGGTGGCATTACATGGCGAGCCTACCCGTTTATTCTGCAATGGGAAAGTAATCAATGTTTTCACTTGGACGAAATGATTATTCGCACAAAATAATATATTCTTCCTCGACATTTTCCTTATTCATCCGTTTGTTTCAAAAGTGAAAATTGCGAGAAATATTTCAATACCCAGCTTGCAGCCTGAGCAAAAAATGTTCTACAAATGCAATAAAGCTGCATGCGAACCAAAAGGGAAAACTGATAGTATCACACGGTGAAGTACATGTGTATGATAGGCGGCTTTAGTGATGTGTTCAACAAAAATCTGTAATCACATAGAATTTACGACAGTTAAGACATTGTTTTTAAATGGGGAGGAGACGCGTGCAACACCCTTCTACGAGGTGAATGAGAAAAGCGGACACTGTGTTCTGTGGCCGTGACTGAGAATAATTTCAAGGGTTGCCTGTCAGGATCTATTCTACGCTGGCCACAACGTTTAAAGATTTGCGTCGTTGCACTACGGTATTTGGCTAATTTTTCCGACTGTCCTTTGTTATTTTTAATGGAGCCCTGAACTAGAGCACTGCACGGGCCGATTTTTGCGGCCCGGGCCGGGCCCGGGCCCGTTTTTACATTGGGCGGCCCGCCCGAGCCCGATCAAAACTTTTATGGCGAGACCTGAGCATGGCCCGGGCCCGGAAATAATCTACGTTACCCGCCCGGCCCGGCCCGTCACCCCATTACCTTAAGCCCGAGCCCGGCCCGAGCCCGACTCGAAACCGGCCCGAACCCGGCCCGAGACCGAAAAATACATGTCTTTCAGTGTTGAGAAGCCCGAGAATAACTCGCAGAAAGCCCGAGCCCGGCCCGGGCCCGCGTCAAAAAGCACACGCCGTGCCCGAGCCTGGCCCGAGCCCGTGAAAAAACTCCTCTACCCGGCCAGGCCCTGCCCACGGGCCGGGCCGGGCCCTGGCTTTCGGGTAAGCCCGAGTCCGTGCAGTGCTCTACCCTGAACCACCCCTCGGGCTTGGTGAAATAACATCCGCGGGTAACTTACGTTGTTGTGAACATCTCAGCCAAGTTATGCTGTCGTACGCGGTCCGTGGAGCTCCCAAGCGGAACGCGAAGTGATTTTTCTCTCAAACGCTCTCGTTTCAAAAGACCCCATAATCATCGCTCTTTTCTGTGTGATCTATTTCGTAATAAAGCACACTCCAATATAAGGCTGCTATTGGTTGCTGCGGTCGGCTACACCACGGCCGCCGCGAGGTGTCTAGTGGCTAAGCGCACTGCAGCTCGCTGAGGACTACCGCGTTTGGCTTACGTTTAGCACGTCGTAGGAACCAAAATAGGAAGTCGTGACGTCTACATTCACATCCAAAATGAAATTTGAACTGCGCGCCACGGTGACGTTTACGAGGCGGAGCGTTGCGGCCCCGCCCCACTCCGCTGTAGCATTGTCAGTGCGAGGCATTGAAGGAGGAAAGTGAGCACAACGGAGTCCGTGTTTGATTACCAATAACTCCGATTCTGCTGAACGCAGTGAAGTGCTGTTCGCAGCAAAGTGATTCTGAAATAGCCTATTTCCACTTCACATGTATTTCTCCATTTCGATAAAAAGTGGCTCGGGGCCCCTTTAACTGCTCAAACATACAGCCGACAGACCAGGTTTCTACCCTTCGAGTGAAACGTGCTGTTGCATGAATGGATTTCTCTTGAGGTTCAGTCGATTGTGTTGTCAACATTCTCACTCATAAATTGCAATCAGCCTACAGGCTACAGCTCTTTTTCGTAGCAGCGAGGCTCGGGAAAATATGAGGTACAGCTTTAGTGCAGCATTTTTACTATTGCAGGAAACCAAGATGAACTAAACATTAACGGAGAGTGAGGCTCCCATTAACAATAGGCGATGACTTATTGTGCTTTGAAAAGCGAATTCATTATTTTTAAGGTTTTTTTAGAGAATATGATGTTTGATCTAGTTCTGCTCAATTATCTTTGTTCGACTTGTTAATGGACTACCTGGTAACAATATTTCAGGTATCTACCAACTATGTCTCTTGTAACTTTCCTGTTTCCGTGGATCGTAAGCGAGGAACCTGATCATCGACCCTGTCATCCCTCACATCTGAGCAATTTGACGTTTTGAAGACGATGTCTTCTTTGGAGACTTCTTTTAAAGGTATCTGGGTATCTGACGAATTTCCTCTTGTAGAAGTAAACAATTTGTGGCCTTTTAGTGCACCAAGGAAAAGAAAAAAGGCGTCGAAATGAGCCTTTGAATAAAAAAAGCGCCAACAATTTAGCGTAGATGTATGTACAAAGCAGTAATGACGCGTTATTAACGCCAAGAGGCCGAAACGAATCCCAGATTCGTTCTTTAAAAGTGCGCGCGAGTAAAACACAAACCGGAATTCTGGGTTTACTCAACGAAATATTTGGGTCGATCCCGGAGATATTGCAGTAACAAACATGGGCAAATCCCGAACGTAGCGCCGTCTAAACAAACGACATGGTACCCTAATGCGCCTAAATACTTGTCTTCCTTCGATGTCAACCATGGTTGACTCACTTTGTTTTCATTTTTCTTCTGCATTTATAATAATAATATTTTAAATTTGTTGCTTACAATTCAATCATGTCGACGGCGCTCAAGGTAGTGAAACTCGCGGTCCATACGTAGACAACCAAACTACTGCGTCCAGACACAGTTGAGACAACACAGAATTCCTTGCATGTGGACGACTAGAGGCAATTTATTAAAATAATGTGCAGCACCATCTCCTAACTATACAGGACATTTCCACCATATTTCACAATATTTTGGTGAGCTAACTTGCGCCCAATTGCTACGCTATATCCGCGCATCAGTCGCATGAGCAGCATCTCACATTTACAGTGAATGTGTGTACCATGGTTTGGGGTGGCGCCAATTAACGGGGACACAGGAACAGCAAAGCATGAAACAGAAGCGCTTAAATGCAAGTACTTTGTTTTTCCTGTGTCTCCCTTAAGTTTTCGCGATCTGCCACCATGGATTCGTAACAAATACCACGATCAAATTGCCTCTTCGTATGTTTAGAGTTTGTTTGACATGGCGCAATAAGCATTAATAACTTACAAAAGCAAAAATCAGGAAATGGTGCCTGCAAATCTACAGTGGGCTTGTCTGGCAGTGCCATCGAGACAGCTACAAAATCTGTGTCTCTATCTTCTAAAAGGAGTCTGTAACTATACGAGCATGACGGATATACAAACTAAATCTCGTTAAAATTATTTTGAACAATTTGGAACGAGGAAAAACAACAGTTTATCATTAATAAGTAAATGTCAGTATTGACAGCGAAGTGCGGAATAATTCAAGAGGGAATCGAACATAATATTATATTTGCATTCACCGAAGTGGTATATTTAAATGATAAGTCAATAGCATCAAATAATCAGAAAATCAAAACAAGTTGACTACATAAATGCCTAAGAAAGAACACACACGAGTAGTGAACTGATATAAAACTGCTAATAAAATTCACAATTTTTGTTATATTATGCATATTACAATAAAATACGATATAGCAGAATTGGACAAACAATTTAAACATGAACCTATCATGCCTAAATCTGCTCAGCTAGAAGCCCCTAAATATTAGTTTTTTTTTTGTATTTACACGAGGTCAGGCAAAAGTTGGGCTTTGTAAAAATAACTTCTGTTACAAAGATTTACACTGTATGGTTCCTTTTTTACATTATCAGCCGTACACTATCGTTTGTTTCAGGACATTCATAAGAAAACACAATAATTTACAAACGGACATTGCTTAGCAGTTGATGATTGATAACGAATTTTTTTAAGCATTGGCAGAAACATAACTGAAAATAAGGACGATCGTATAGTACCGCAACAGATGAAGGGGTGAAATCGGGTAACTTGAAACAAAAGTATAAGTAACAAGTTTTAACTTTAAGTTCTTTTTTAATTTTACACCAAAGCAGCGCACACTTATGTACGACAGACAGTGTTATGTAGTAAATTTTCAGGTGAGTACTTACAACTGGAGGAGCAGTAAATGCTAAATTTACTAACAGCAACGAAACGCAGTTGAGGAGCAAGTATCGGTAGATTAGCTGCATGTCTGCGTTTGCGACTGCTTCCGTGAACACCTATTGAATAGAGTCGCGCGCTCTAGCATTTATATTGTTCGAACATGTGCCGCCCAGGTGTACAGGGTGATGCAATGGACGTCATGATGACGTATGTTTTGGCACAAACGTATTTTCACTTTCAAAAAACAATTGTAACTCACGAGTCAATAACGCTTCTCGTTACGTGCTGCTGCTATATTTGAAACATATGACAACCGATAATGCGTAAATGCCTTTCTACGGGTGTTTGCAGCATTTATTAAAAAGGCCACGCGTACATTGTGTTCAGGCACATAATTTCTTGATCAATTGATAGTACAACTTTTTTTTTAACTATAAGAGTCGGGTTATTTTTTTTTTCTTCACTTCTTCTGAGCAGTATAATGTGGCCGTCGGAATTCGAGAAATAATAAACATCTTAAAGGGCCCCTAAACCACCTCAGATATTTTTTAACATTTCAAGTAAACACGCGCATCGAGTTCAGAATGCCGTCACGATCAACAATGTCAAACGCTGCAGCGCTACGCGCCGCGGGAGCGCCACAAAATAAAAAAAAAAATAAAATGCCGTCGTCCTCCCCTCGCTTTTCCGATATTCCCAGCGGTCGTCATGATGTCAGCAGGGGAATCTGGTGATGTCAACGGTGGAAACGATGTCCATTGGTCGAACAAGAACTTACGACTTCCGGTCTGTCTGCTAGCAGGTACGCGCGCTCCCTGCTCGTCCTCGCCGTGTTGCTCGCTTGTGCGCGCTTGTGCATCGTTAATTGCAGCCCGCAACGCAAGTGCCAAATCGCTCGTGTTCCAACACAGTCATGCTTAGTGGTATGATTAGCTGCGCGAACAGTGTCGGCCTTTCCAGACGTGCGCGCAACACAGGATCTATAGCGGCACGCTTCGCATAACACGCGCCGGCACCGCAGCAACAGCGGGTAGCCGAGAAGCACCGAGTCTACGTCCACGTTACCGGCACGCTAACTCGCCGCACACCGTTTGCCATTCGCGGGCCGCCGGTCGACGGCGGTTTTGCTCGCCATCGGCGAGATTTCCTTGCCGTACGTAGAGAGGATGAGACCGGGACTCATTTGTGCGGCAGCCTCACCGCCGCTGATCGCTCGACGGCGCCGATATCGTCGTTAGGCCTTTTCCAGGTCCCTTCAAAGCTAAAGCGGACGGCGCTTCGAAATGAATTACCGACGCTCACAAGCCGCAATATTTTCTAATCGTTGTTATCGCTCTTCGCAATATTTGTACACAAAGAAGAAAAATACGCTGATATTAGCGGCGCCGTCGGCTGCGATGCGAGCATAGCCGAGCCGGTCGTCTCCCGTCGGTAGCCGTGCACTCAGCTGCAGCCGATGTTTTCGTTGCCGGTGGCGGAGGCGCGCAGCTTCGCGGTCGTCGATTAGCCTGTTGATCGTGCAGCGGGCGGGGCGCCGGCCGAAATGCCGTCTACTTTGAACACCTCTGGCGCGGCAGATTGGAGGCCGGTTCTTGGACGTGCCTTAACCGGAAGTAGGCAGTGTTTTGAGAAGCGCGTTGGTGATGACGTTTGTCACGTGACATTTCGAGCAGCACTCGGCGAGGAGGGGAGAGCAGCCGACGAGGAGAGTAGCGAAGGAAAGGGCGAAACGAGGGAGGGTCGTTTTTCGATCATCAAACGCGCGTAACTCCGCTATTACGGCACCATTTCGAAAAATTCTCCCGGCTACGTGTTCGTTGTAGACTCGTGCACAAGTGCAACGCCAGAACTAAATTTCGACCTCTGGGTGGTTTAGGGGCCCTTTAAGTATCCAAGCCAGTAATACGGCATCTAAATTTTCAAAAGTGACGTAGTTACTAAAGTCCCTTCGAATATTTATCAGGCACAACATCATTTTATTGGCACCACAGACAAAGCGCACCTATATAACCATAAATAACTTTTTTTTTAGAAAATGTACCCTTTGTAAGAACATTTACTTTTCATAATCGGAACTGAGAACTTAAAGAATGTTTTCTTACATGCCATTGGTTTGCATCTGATGTGATTAGGTGTGCTGCGCGCAGCTAACGTGTTGAAGATACCCTGACATGTACCGCCACACTACGTGGGAGCTGTTTATCTAATTATAAACAAGGAACGATGAATCACTGATCAGCTTTCCCATCACTGTGATTTGCAGGCTATTCTGACTGAGATAGGCGGCACGTGAGGCTTTCAATTCTTACGATAAATTTGTGGAAGTTGATCGAGTTTAGGTTATTTCAGGCAACTAGAAAACAAACTAAAAAATGTATTGTTTCCGTGTCTTTGCTTGTTCGATCTGCGCCTTCCGGATGTCGTCGCAGCTTGAAGAATGGTGAGTCACAATGGACGCTTCCTTCCCTTTTACCGCATCGAGGATACTCGTAGCAGATCGCGCAGAATAAACTTAAACAGCCGGGCATTTTGTATAGTTTATGGCGCTGATTTCTTTTACTAAAGTGGGTGGAGCTTCCGGAGCTCGGTAATCGCCGCATATGAGTATGCTGCCCCATTTGGGCAAGCCAAATTTAACATATTTGGTGTCACCAGAAGTTACGGAAATATTGGCACCTTTGAGGATTCTTCCAATGAAAATGAATATTTCTCATCATCTCATGCCTTATGCGAGAAGGAGGGAGTTATGTACTTATCACGCCTTGTACGGTGCCTCTTCAATAAACGTGTTCAGCGGTGGGATGCAAACCCGTGGCCCAATGTACAGTAGTCCGATGCTATATCACTTTTTGTCGCAATGATTGACTCGAAGTTGGCGATTAGCTTATATGGCTTGTAGGGGAAAGTTTTGACATAATACATCAAGTCAAATCTGGGGCAAGCTTAAAGTAAAGGTGTGTCTGTGTGAGGCTCCCGCAAAAGCAGCACCTTAAGCCTCGTGTGCTCTGCTCTAAAGGAAAATGGCGGAAAAGGAACCAACATACTTAGAAATAATACCACGTTTCGAACAGTAGGATATATTTTCACTGGCGAAGAGTCTTGGTGAGGGGTTTTGCGGAATCGGGATGGTGGTAGTGCAAGAATATGGCAGGGTATATGCCTTCTGGTCAGCAGCAATAGCATCAGGGTCGGTGACATTGCCTTGAATTCAATGTATCATTCCACGGGCACCTGTATTCTGATTAAGGGCTTGTATCTCCTCACATGAATAACGAAGAACGATGTTAGGCATACCGTGTAATTCTTAGGGCACATAATAGGTCGGTTGTTTGAGTTAGAGTATGTGCCAAGGGAAGGGAAACACAGTCGAGACCGAAAGAGAATTGAGTGGTGACGTGAAATCAGGAAATTTACAGGAAAAGATGGGGTCTGCTGGCGCATGAAAAGGAAAATTTCCGATCGCTCTAAGAGCTGTTTGTCCTCCACTGTGCATAGAATAGGCTGAAAACTATGGAAACTAAACGAGGATTATTGTTATGATCACAATGATGCTGATTATCGCTCACACTAGCTTTCACACTCTCACACTTGCACCTCAGGTGACCGCTACGAGAACTGTGCGCACATCCTCGTAGGTTGAAGAGATGACGGAAGCTTAGAGTAGAAGTTGAGTTTGCGGTGGGTCTTGGATGGCATGACTTTTGTTAGGTGAACTCTGGCTTCCAGATGTACATCATGTTTGGTGAGCACATATTAAATCATATACCAAGTGTATGTTTTAAAAAAGGATCATACACATTTAACAAAAAATCGACTGCGTAAGATAACGTAAATCTAGTCATTTAGCTAAATTACTCAAATATGCAGAGATAACTTGCACGGGAAAACTGAAATGCATAATTGACCCGTTATGCAAAAAACACTAAATACGTTTTTACAATTGCTCGACGGCGCATATTGCAATTTACGAACAGTGGCCGGTGATTTTGACAGGGGTATTCACTTCGAACAAATGCGACGAGTGCGCGACAAAATACATGGGCACTGGACTCGGTGACACCACTAGGCACACCATGCGAAGCGCTGTGCTTTTGTAGCGTTAGCTACACTGGCCTAGCCAAGCCTGTTTCGCGCGGCACATCAAGAGCCGTGCTGCGCATGCGCAAGAATCAGTGATGTCACACGGCTTGCGCACCGGAGCCACCGGAGCCCGCACCTCTCGCGCACTCCGCCGCCGCCGCGCGCGACTCACCACCGCCGGTCTGCGCATTCCAGAGGAGTGACGTCGTAGCCGTGGTAGACGCACTGGCGCCGGCGCGCGCTCGCTGTGCAGTCGCCGTCTGACACTGCGCTGGAGCCGCTGCGCTTCTGACTGGCGTTTGCCAGTGTGGTATAGCCATGGAGAAGGAGAGCGCAAATGCTGCTCAACAGCGCAGAAGAACGGAGAAGCTTGACTCATCGGATCCCGAAGTAGTTGCCTGGCAAATAGCGGTTGAGCGTAGGAGACAACCAGGAAAGCTAAGAATAATCAGCTGAACCTTTGCTAACGCTACGTATATCCTGGCATAGCCGAGCTAAGCCACTGCACCTTTTTTTTTGTACATATATTCCTCTGACTGCTGTTCCTGCTGCTCATGTCGTACAGCTTCGAAGGGTTACAAAGCCTTTTCCTCACGCTGCCAGTCAACCATCCGTGTAATATATTGAAGCTTCCTTTGGTTTGCTGCAAACAGTGTGGACGTCTTCCGAGTGGCGTAAAAGAACGATGCGACCCAGCGGCTCTTTCTGTACATTTGGTGGCACCGCTAGGTCCACCATGCCGAGTCCCCAGTGTATTTTTCTATTTGCTATGAGTGTCATATGATACTCAGGCAGCTGGCTGCAGTGAAGCGGTGATGTTGCTCCAAATTCTAGCCATAAAGCAAGCACACTTTTGTTACCTGCAAAAAATTGCGGAATCACTTTCAACTTCACTATAAAGTTCGAGCTGATTTTTTTTCTTTATAATTGCAGCCACCATCGCTTCCGGAAAATGAACTCACGAATAGGCACTCAAACCGCACAACAACGCCACGAAAATCTGAAAGAAGGAAGTTGACGTTCCAGGTAGCACGCGGGCTTGCCGAACAGCTCGACGGGGCTCAACTGACTGCAGGCACGGCTCAATTGACTACATGCTCTTCTCTGCCTCCATGTGCCAGAAGACCTCACAGTGCACAAAGCGCACTTTAAGGTCTTCGGCGTGGCGCCGCGTTCGATATATGGAATGTGCCCGTGAACGGGCGTTTTATATACGCGTGCACCAGCCCTATACATTCGCATGAGATTTTCAAGGGGATTTTACAGTTGTTCTATATACACAATAATTCGTTATACGTGGGTTCAATATATCCGGGCTCGACTGTATTGCAAATATTATTTGAAATCTTACATTTAAAAAATTTCGAAACATAAACATTTTAAAACTATTTTTAGAGAAGAAATGGGGACTTTATTTTATAACATATTCGTTCATTATTAAAGAAATGCCGAGCATATACACGATCAATGTAACAGTATATGGGTTTTATTTCTTTGCGCAATTCGAAATCCAACAGAGGCATAGATAAATAATCGTGCCCTCAATCATTATGCCATTGAAGTGTGCCATTGGTCCAACCATAATTGCGCGGTTCGTGCACTTTCTCGTGCATTAGGAATTGTATGTAGCTTATTCGCGACTAAGAATATTCAGCAAAAATTAAAAAAAAGCACTTCAAGTTCCCACAGAACCGCTATACATAGCACGTTGCATTGTAATATATAATAATTATGGTGCTTTTTGCTTTATCACATGTTAGTTATTACAAAAACTGTATGCAAGCATGTATGCTCGACAGTACTGCAAGCAATGTGTGTGCGACGATAAACAGCATAAAAATGCACCCTTATGTATACGGGAATGCTTGACAGGACAAAGGTGCCACAATACTTTTGGCCCCAGTTATTGTTGAGGAAGTTTTGAACATGCAAGTCATGAATAAACAATTTGCTGGCTGCGCACGCTTTCGCGGAAGTATATTATCATATGTGTAGCTGTCCTTACGTGTTTGCCCTGAACAGAACGCCTTTTGAACAAAGATCTGCGATCACGCCCCAGATGTCGTGGTTTTCTTTTCTTCTTTTTTTATGTGTATTCCGTTTTCGTCCAGTGCACTGTGTGTGTCATCGCACGAATTTTTAATCTTGGAGTTCCATACGTTGCGTGGTGCAAAAAACGTGAACTGTTTTATTCTGCTTTAAAGCATAAGTAAAGAAATTAAAACTTTACCGTTCTGCTTTATAATTCACTTGTCTCCTCACTTCTAGAGTATTGTTGTATTGTGTGGTGCACAAGTGGCGTTACAAACCTAAAAAAGCTACATATGCTTCAGAAGGGAGCTGTTCGGTGTATAGCAAATCTGCCTTACCTCTACCCTACATCTAAATTTTTCCTAAATGTGATATTTTACGAGTGCTTTGTTTGTTTGACTACAGAATAACGATGATGTGCAAATGCTTCCTCCGTTATAACGAAAATTCTTTCTCCTTAGCGAACTTGAAAGAAAATACGGATATAAAGAATACGAGGTTCAAAGAACCAGTGGCTGTCCCTACCCTCAGGGTACACGGTTATACACAATCATAACGTTATGCGATGCCTGTACTAATAAATAAGCTATTCCAAGAGAAATTTGATATCATGTATGCTTCTACTAAAGCCATTAGCTGTTTTTGTTGGCACACACTGCTCTAGAATAGCAGTGTTACTATATTATTACGCTATTATCTCCCTTAGCAGTGTTATAATAGCTGTGTTTTCTTACTCTATTATCTTTGTTAGTCGGATGAAAGTTTTTTTTCTGTTTGTCTCTGCAATGTAAAACCACGTTCTTGTATGCATCGAGCGAATTCCGAGCGAAATACTTTTGGCCCCTGTCATCGTTGAGCAAGTTTTGAAGATGCAAATCGTGGGAAAACAATTTGCTGGCTGCGCACGCTTTAGCCGAAAATCCCGTTAAACTTGTGCAGAACGATGATCACCATCATTCATCAGCCTTTTTTTCCATTACAGGACAAGGACCTCTCCAAGGCATCTCCAATTACCCCACAATTGGAGATTCCTCTCCAAGGGGTCTCCTTTTAACCCGCTAGAATGTCATGTCGTCCAATAACCCCTGTCTTATCGCGCACTGATTTCAACTTGCGCCGGCAAATTTTATTACTGCATCACACCAACTAATATTTCGCCGTTCTCGACTGCGCGTTCCTTTCCTTGGCACCCAATCTGTATTCTGAGAGGTCCACCGCTTATCTGATGCATGGCTTGGCAAGCTCCATTTCTTTACAGCGAAGCTGGTACCTCTCGTTGACCGGAAAATTTCGAGGCGTAAACACAAATAGCCATACCCCATACCATTGGAGATTGTTGTGGAAAGGGGTGAAAAGTTGGGTTAAGTGCAACGCGATAACTGTCTCAATAGAGGACACCTCAACCACGTTGCACAGAGGGGAGTACCCCATACCCGATACCAGCCGTGCGATAGCTTCGCCTAGCTGGGGGAGAGAGGGCTGAGAAAGAGTAAAAGCCGAGTACAAAAATAGCATCGCGCAGCCTATCGGATGCGAGGTGGAGAGGAGGAGCTGCTGCCGACGCAGGTCGTGGTTCCCCGCATTCGCGCCGAACGCGCCTGGGGTCCGTGACTGCAGCTGATGCCTCTGGTGGCGGCTAGGCAGGTTTCGACCAGATAATTGGGTGGGCATTCTGTAAGACTCAACCTACTGGACTGTCCACTTCGGCTGTCGCCCATCCTTTTAGCCATCCAAAAAGCTTTTTTAGCTTTTCGTTTTACTCATCCTTTTAGCCATCCTTTTGAAAAATGTAGAACATCCGTTTTTATCTGGCAGCCTCGACCTCATTAGGTAGCATGCGAGGGTTTATTAGCCACTAGCCTGGTCTCCAAAGATCACTTGTTAGGTGACGCCATCAGGCTAAAAAGAATGTTCCACGTCCGCCCACCATGGATCTGAGTGGCGCTGGCTAACACACCTAGGGATATATCTAGTAAACCTAAATACCCAAGTTAGCGGACGAATTGATGGATGTCGCCGTAGCACAACTGGTAGTGCAACGCACGCGTAATGCGGAGGTTGCGGGTTCGGCTCCCGCCGGCGACAAGTTATCTTTTCGCCCACTTTCATTTCCCTTTCTTCATTATTTTGTACATTCCAATTGCAACACACTTAATTTATCCGATGCTTTTCTTGGCTTTCATTGTCTGTTGGCTTTATGTGGTTTGATTAACAAAATCGAGCCCCTCGGTTCCCCTTCTTTTTCCCTTTATATATATGTATATATATACTTAGTGACGTCACCATGCTTTATTCTATGACAGTGAGACGCGTCTAGCAACTCATTCAGTTTATCCTAAGACTGCCATGGGTACACCACCGAAATTAAAGACACCAGAAGAACAGCGTGACTACAATGCTCGACCATGTGTGGTGTTTGATACAGCTTCGCTGGACATTAGCGTTTGCAGGGCGGGATGGCGTCCAATTTATTTCTCCTAAAGTCAACTAGAATGTCGCCTATCCGTGTTTGTTCACTGATCCATGTCGCTCTCTTTCTGTCTCTTAGCGTTACGCCTAGCAGTTTTCGCACCATCGTTCCTTATGGTGTCCTTGAGTTTGCCTCGAGCTTCTTTGTTAACCTACAAGTTCCTGCCACATACGTTAAAATCAGCAGAACGCAATGATGGTACCATTTATTGCGATAGCAATTATGTGGACACTCCAGGCGCATTTCTGCCGTGTGCCCGCGTTGTCGCCGTCGCCGTGAGGTTCCGTATAAAGTAAAAGAGCGATAAAATCACCGCGCGCCGTGTGCTATATGTGCGAGTCAAAGCGTGAGAGGGTGAGCCGGCGATCGCGGCAAAACCTTGCGCACGCCAGGCAGCGAAGCGTGAAGGTAGCACCCCGCCTTCCAGTCGCGCGCCACGCGTGAGGAAGGAGAGGGCGGAGGGAGGAGTATTCTATGCCGCGACTGCCCACCCGACCACTGCATCTCGAATACCATTGCAACGGGTACAGAGTCCGCCCTGCGCTGTGTTTACGCGGCTCAGTTCGCGTTGATGCAAGCGACGGCACGAAAGTGAATTCGCTAGCTGCTGTAGCCGTGCTTACTCGCTCCAGCGTTTGTACAGCGAGTTTCCGGGGTCATCGAGTGAGATACGTTCACGTTCGCTTGTGCGCGTGTGACGCCATGCTTGTTCATTTAGTTAGTATGCCTTTGTTTACAAGTTTATACAGCCGATAAACTGCTTCTATTACTTTGCATATTTATACACTAATTTGTTATCGGAATCGATACTTCGCCGAAACTGCGCCTTTTTGTCTTGTCTACGACAGTGGTAAGCTCCCAATAAGAGTTTAGTAATGCCTGTCCAATACGTTTTTATTCTTCTGTATCAGGGTCGCCTGTTCTTCTGTATCAGGGTCGCCTATCAGGGTCGCCTGATCAGGGTCGCCTGTGAGTAATTGACCTAGATAAACATACTCCTCCACACACTCAGGCGGCTGAATGGCGATCACGAATTTTTCTTCCGTTGCCAGGCTATTGAGTATTATTCTCTAATGAACATTATTGCCCAACGACGTTTATTACGATGCTGTACCTCGCGCTACCAGTTTTCAAGTTGTGTTAGTGGTTTGTCTAGGGGTTTTATTAAAGCAGTCACCTGAAGAAGCGCAACGGAAGAAATGCTTTGATCAAAAAAATCACCAGCCCTTCCCCTGTCGAGAAAATGGCGGTAAGCGAAGCTTGTCGTGTGTGTATCTGACCTTCGTGGTGATTTTCTCTATGTCTCTCTCTCTCTCTATCATTCTTTCTCTCTTCTCTTTATCTCTCTCTATATCTCATTCCATCTTTCTTTCTCTCTCTCTCTTTCTCTTTTTTGGCCCTGGTATGTGCCATTCAGCTTGGACCATTTCAGCACTTACTCTTGGCCTTATTTTTGGCGGAGAACTTTACTTTTTCGGTGACTTGCGTACCTGCGGCTTGAAATGGCTCGGGTAGAACTGTGGCTTCTTCAACTTTCTCATTGGCGCCAGGATCGGCTTCCTTTTGAGCCTGACACCACCTCCACCACCCCCGCCACCACCCCCACCGACACTTGTGAGCCTATAAAGCTTAGCTAAAAAGCAAACGGTACGACAAGGGAAATTTATGCCTGCTCCAAACCGAAAACTGCAGGCGAATTCAAGAGCGATCAGCGGAGCTATCTGTACGGAGAAGAGTTACACTTCTCCGCGTTCGTTAGCAAATGATTAGGTTATTTTTATTGAAGTTTCGGCTTCAACTTCTTCGTAATTGGTAAAGACGAAATCGTCATAGTATGGCGTCGAGAGGCACCGAATGGAATGCATTTTTCTGGCTGCGAAAGCATTCAGCGACGTTGTGGAAGCAGATGCGGCAGCTGTTAGAGCAATGATGAACACGCCGATCTTCGCGAGCTGCGCCGAGACAGACAGGCTGCACCACAGCACAAACACACTATAAGCGCGGATGCGAAAAAAAACATGCGTTTATCTGTTGAACACGCTAATGCCCGACGTGTACAAATGTGAAACATTGCAAAACTAACGTGAAACGTCGGACGTACTTGTATAAACCACTACCGAATTCATCTACCGTGCATTGAAAGAAAATTAAAGGGAGACGTGGGACATACCTTTAGAGATAGCGGTGTATCTAACCGTTCCCTCACCTACCTGGGCCTCTGGGTCGTCCGTGGCCGATTGCTTAGCGCATCGGGCTGTTTGGATGATGGAACTGTGTTCGAAAGCAGCCATTGAACCAACTTGGGTCACTGAGTATGTGGCAATGTGTACATGCATGCCGCTCATTACCGAACCTCTTTCAGAGCAACATGGGTCACAGGAGATGGGGGACTCGTGTATACCGCTCTTCAATGGAACTGTTCGAAATGAAAGGCCCACATCCTGTCGAAAAGATCCTTCTGCTACATGGTGCGCTAAAAGTCCTCATTACTCAAAGCGGAACGCCTTTTACAGCTGAGCTTACTCAAGCCGCCCTGCCGTATAGCCAGACAAGTCACCACAGGACCACTGCCTACCACCCGCAGACAAATGACCTAACGGAACGTCTGAGCAAGGCGCTCGTTGACATGTTAGCGGTGTACGTCCACGTCGAACACAAACGTGGGATGTCGTTCTTGCATATGTAAACGTTGCTTAAAATACGGTAGTGCAAGAAACTACACAGATCACGCCGTTCAAGCTGGTATACTGTATGAAGCCAACGACGAGTCTCGACGCCTTGCTGACGCACGTCACCGACGAAGAAAATGTCGAAGTGGCCGCCTATCTCCAGCGTGCCGAAGAATCCCGACAGCTCACCCACCGGTGCATCGTAAACTAACAGAGGACCAACAGCGGGCACTACATTCTTCGACGACGCCACGTGGTGACCGTGTTTGGGTCTGGACTCCGATACGCCGACCAGGCTTTAGCGACAAAAAAGGCATTTGTTCGTCTTCTTCTTGCAACGATAATTGTTCCGACACTGAAGTGAACATCGTTTCAAGAAACGTGATGATGGCCGAGGTCAGCGGAACCTCGGACGAAAAAAGACGAGGAATACTAACAGGTCGACATTGCAATGGCGCCTCTGTGGACTATAATAGACGTGAGAAGTGTTCCTCGGAAACGACAACTGTTACTTTTTGTAGCGAGAGCTACATTGGCCGCATTGTCGCCGTTTCGCTGTGGTCGGTGGTCGCACCGCAAGCTGAGCCGTTGCCTAGCAACCACCGAAGCTGGCAGAGCCGCTCGCCGTGCCATCTGGCACGACGTCAGAGGAGGAGCCGGTGAAACCGCTAGCTCAGCCGTTGCCTAGCAACCGTCGGCGTTTCATCTGCGTTGTTTTCGTTGCATCGCCGGAGGATCCGGCGTTGCATCGTATAAATATATAGACGGGGCGGCTCGGTGGGATTCGGCGGCAGATATGGAAAGTGAGTTGGAGAGACGGAAAGAAGCCTGGCTGCGTCGTCGGAACGAATCCAAGAGGAGGCAGCGAGCCGAGGAGACGGAGGAAGAACGAGCAGCACGCCTCGAGAAGCGTCGTAAGTACGAAGCGGCCAGGCGAGTGCACTCAGATGAGGATGGTTCGTCGTCTAGTACGGGATCGCGGGCCAGAGCCGCGGATCAACAACGGAATGAAGCACCAAGCTAAACAATAACATTAACCGTATCTCTCGCTACGCACAACCAGGCTTAACTGAGTTCAGCCACAGTCACTTTTTTTTACCCTGTAAGACGCTTCGTGTAACCTCGCCAATGGAATAGTAATAATGTATTTTATTGCAATAAGCATCATTTGCCTACTTCAGGCGTTTTGAAACTATCTATCAATGTATCCATTCATCTATCTAGCGTCTTACGCCAACCTTATGGCCCAAGTTGAATACTAGCATGGGCCACTAGATATGGGTTGTTGGCCATGCTCCCATTGCAGTCGTTTCGTCCTCGTCATTCCAGCTTCATTATCCCATGTTCGTCATGCCGTCATCTTCACCCCTTTTACGCCGACCCAGTGGCCCAAGTTGTCTAATAGGTTGAGCCACTTAGTATGAGTTTGTGTCTGTAATTATCGTCATGCTAGTTTCATCGTCGCCGTTTCAGCTTTGTCATCGGACTCTTGTCAGGCCGCCGGCGCCACGCTAGCGTCGTCACTCAAAGATGAGTTCATTTCGTCGCCCTGGTTCTTACCAACCTAAAAACGCTTCCCAACCGAAAAACACGTATGTACCGAATTGCTAAACAAGGCTTGCCGCCACTCTTTGCGCACGACTTCGGCAACAGAAATGACTGGCGACTCCGTAGGAGGAACGCCAAATCATTTCCCGTAAAGAAGTCTGGTCAACATCCTGCGGTGCGGCGCTTATTGGTGTGCTGTTAGGCAGGCAGTCAAAGTAGCTGCAACGTGGCTGAAGTGCCGCGCTCGATGACAGTCTCTGCTTTGATGAATCTAGTCTACCGTTATTGGCGGGTTTTAGACACGGCCTGTAAACAACGGCTCCTTAATTCTCGGCATAAGATGACTCTCTTTTTTTGCCTCGGTCGTGTCGGGGTCAGCTCGGCGAAACAGACGGGCCATACGTCCCATATCTTTTCGTTCTTATTTGCTGACTTTCAAATTGCCCAATGACTGGAGGACAGCCCGAATCGGGCCCATATTTAAAAAGGGAGACCGCCTAACACTAGGAAATTTCCGTCCTATTTCACTAACTTCAGTCATGTTGTAAAATTATCGAACATATCATAGAAAATAGTATGAATAAATTCCTGGAAGTGCTTTCTATGTTGACTAAATTTCAACATGGGTTTCGGCAAGTATTTTCAACCGTAACTCAACTCGTCACATTGTTTCATTCTCTTGCATTAACCCTGGAGAGACACGGCAAGATAGATATGCTTGTCTTAGATTTCTGTGAAGCTTTTGACAAAGTGCCTCACGCCAAACTTAATTTCAAACTTCAAGGTATTCCAGATTGTTCGTTCTTGCGGCGGGGGGGGGGGGGGGGGATTTCAGCCTACTTCACTAATCGGAAACAATACGTAGATGTAGGAGGTCAACTCTCGGACTGTCTTCCAGTCACATCTGGTGTACTACAGAGCAGTGTGATACAGGGGCCTTTGCTATTTCTATTGTATATTAATGATATTGTTGATATTGTTAAAGCTGGTGTAGAAATTAGATTAGTTGCTGATTATTGTGTCCTGTTTAAAGAAACTATTTGCACTAACGATTGCGACGACCTCAATACTAGTCTGGGTAATATACATGAACGGTGTAAACAATGGGGTATGTCACTAAACATAAGCAAATGCGTCTGCCTTCCAGTAACTCGGAAAAAGAACCCTCTTTCATATAGTTACTTCTTAGGGTCTTTACCATTAAAACAAGTAATTTGCCACAAACATCACGATGTGACACTGACTTCTAGCCTATCTTGGAATCTTCATATTAATAATGTTTGCTCATCTGCCTTTCGCAAGCTACGTGTGTGTCCTGAAAGATTACCTTAGAACTGCTCCCCCTAATGTTAAACTTCTCTGTTACACCGCTCTTGTGCGATAAAACTAACATATGCGTGCATTACATGGGATCCTTATACTAAACGTAACATTGGTAGTCTTGAGCGTATTCGAAGAAAGGGTGTAAGGTTTATATATAACAAAATTTCCGCGTTAGGCTCACCCTCTATAATTTAATGGAAATAATGGCATACCACTTCTACAGGCACGAAGACAAACATTTAGATTAGAATTTCTTTCCCAACTTCTGAATAACAAGCGATCTCTAGATCTATAACAGTATTTATCACCCTTAACTAGCATACTTATTTTCCGAGGACCATAAATGATTGGAGTTGCCTTACCGAGGCAAATAATCAGATTGAGAGTTGCCACTTTTGATCCCGCATCGGTATTGCCCTTTCGTTGTTATTTGTTTTGACTTTTTGATACGCAACTCGCCCAAGACCATTGCTGAATTCGTTTCTGAGGCCACAAGCATTGAGAAGACGCCCGATATGCGGACTCTGCCAACAACCGCGCTCATCGCTCGCCCGCACCGTCTCTTATCTCCACACGGCTCTTACCTTTGTATGCGCTGTGCATTCGCCGCTCAGTTTCCGTTGAAGCGATAGACCGCACGTACCTTCGCCCGCTGCGGCATATGCGCTTGTTACCAGCGTTTTTACAGTCGTTGTCTGCAGGCATTCAGTGTGATCTCTTCATGTTTGTTTGTGCGCGCTCACACCACGCTTGTTCATTCAGTTAGTATTAGTCGGGCCACATTTTCCAACGCACGCTACACATGCAATGCTGCCCGGATCGGCAGTGCAGCTCTACAGGTGTGTCCCTTCGCACGCGCTGCCCACGGAAAGCGCTTGTCATCAACACCCTCGTTTCACACGCGCCTTGTCGTGGTCATCGAGTCTCTCTTCATGTCGGTCTACTTACGCCGCAGCACACCTGCTTGCTTACTTAGCTTTCTAGCTTAGTTTACTGCAATTCATATTGCTACCAAAGCCGCTCACCTTACTTCGTATGACATTGCTGTGTTGCTATCGCATTCAGTGCTTCGCCCTTAGGGCGAAACAGTGACATTTTTTTTCGGTTCGGTGGTAGATGGCGCCAACGGTTGCTTTTTCCGCGACGGCGGCTTCCCGTAGCCCGTGCGGGAAGCCGCCGCGAATCAGTCACCATATTTCAGTCCACGGAAAATAATGGGCCATTGCTGTGTTCCACGCTGCAAAGGGAACTACGATAGCCGAAGGTTCGTTTGTTTTCATTTCCGAGTGATCCAGAACGAAGAGTCCTATGGCAGCGAGCCGTGCCACTTGGACGTTGGTCGTCTGAAGGATGCCAAGGTATGCTACCGCTTTTGCAGAACAAAAGGTAATTGCCGTGAGCCGTCTCCTTAACACGTGCGGTATGGTTGTCTGAATAATGTAATGCGATTGGTATGGTTGTCATGCGCGGGTGTATGAGCGCCATTTCAAGCCTGAGAATCTTCGTATGACGACGACATACACGGATGCCGACGGACGAACCATTGAAGCTCACACGGATTACGCATGACGCTATACCTAGTATTTTTCCTGGTTGTCCAAGCTATTTGTCAGATACGCGGTATCAACGAAAGGAGCCTGACCTTAAAGGGCCCCTAAACCACCTGAGATATGTTTTGAACATTGCAGGTAAACAGGCGCATCGAGTTCAAAATGCTGTCACGATCAACGATGCCAAAGGCTGCAGCGCTACGCGCCGCGGGCGCACCACAAAACCAAAAAAAAAAAAAAAGAACAATGCCGTCCTCCTCCCCTCACCTTTCCGGTAACCCCAGCGGTCGTCAGATGTCAGCAGGGGGAATCTGGTGATGTCAACGGTGGAAACGATGTCCATTGGTCGAACAAGAACCTACGACTTCCGGTTTGTCTGCTAGGAGCATGGAGGTAAAAAATACTAGGAGGGAGCGTCACGTTATTTCGCTAGCCTCGGCAAGCCAACCTCCTCTGAAGCCGTCCCTCCCTCTCTCAGGGGCCCCGTGCGCGGGGCCTTTTGGGTAGGAATAGGCCCACAAGGTTGCCGGAGCATTCGTGATTTTTTGGTACGTGGTAACGTTTAGTGGTGCCTGCCGTCACAGGCTTGGAGGCCCGTATGCGGGTGGTGGTTTTCTGCTACTGCGCGCGTCGTTCTTCGCTTCAAATGCGATGCCTTGAAACATGGAGCAAGACTGGGGCGTCTGACTCATGAAGACAGAAAATTTTCAAGGTGTCACTTGCGAATACCCCCGTGGTTAGTGGAGTTGCCAGCGCTCGCGGCTGGAAACCCGTCCAGACGTCCGAGTGTAGTCTATTTTTCTCACGTACTCATGCTTCGTCAAATCTGCCGTTGTGCACCTTAAGCTGTGGTTCGTATTATCTTGCTAATTTTATTGCGATAGCAATTATATGGACACTCCAAAGCAGATTTCTGCCGTTGGCGTCGCCGTCGCCGTCGCCGTGAGGTTCCGTATGACGTCAATGGAGATGAAATCGTCGCCGCGCGCCGCCGAACGCTGTATGTGCGAGTGAAAGGGCGCGAGGGACGCGCGCTTTCACGGGGAGTGAACGCACGGCGGAGAACAAACACGCGTTCGGTGCCGTGCTCCCTTAAGGGCTGCAGAAGTAGGCGTCTCTTTCCTCATTTACAATCACCATATATGTAGAGCAAGGCCGTGACGCATGAAAGGCTGTGGGGGGGGGGGAGGGGGAGAAAAGGGAGGGGACGTTTAGCTGTGGCACCAAGTACCAGGCGGTCTTCTCAATGCTTGTGGCCTCAGAAACGAATTCAGCAATGGTCTTGGGCGAGTTGCGTATCAAAAAGTCAAAACAAATAACAACGAAAGGGCAATACCGATGCGGGATCAAAAGTGGCAACTCTCAATCTGATTATTTGCCTCGGTAAGGCAACTCCAATCATTTATGGTCCTCGGAAAATAAGAACATTTGAACAGGCTTGTGCGAGCAAAATACGGTGTCAGCGTATTTTGTTGGTGGTGTCGGGTGGGTATGCTAGTTAAGGGTGATAAATACTGTTATAGATCTAGAGATCGCTTGTTATTCAGAAGTTGGGAAAGAAATTCTAATCTAAATGTTTGTCTTCGTGCCTGTAGAAGTGGTATGCCATTATTTCCATTAAATTATAGAGGGTGAGCCTAACGCGGAAATTTTCTTATATATAAACCTTACACCCTTTCTTCGAATACGCTCAAGACTACCAATGTTACGTTTAGTATAAGGATCCCATGTAATGCACGCATATGTTAGTTTTATCGCACAAGAGCGGTGTAACAGAGAAGTTTAACATTGGGGGGAGCAGTTCTAAGGTAATCTTTCCGGACACACACGTAGCTTGCGAAAGGCAGATGAGCAAACATTATTAATATGAAGATTCCAAGATAGGCTAGAAGTCAGTGTCACATCGTGATGTTTGTGGCAAATTACTTGTTTTAATGGTAAAGACCCTAAGAAGTAACTATATGAAAGAGGGTTCTTTTTCCGAGTTAAAATAGCAAAGGCCCCTGTATCACACTGCTCTGTAGTACACCAGATGTGACTGGAAGACAGTCCGAGAGTTGACCTCCTACATCTACGTATCGTTTCCGATTAGTGAAGTAGGCTGAAATCCCCCCCCCCCCCGCCGCAAGCACGAACAATCTGGAATACCTTGAAGTTTGAAATTAAGTTTGGCGTGAGGCACTTTGTCAAAAGCTTCACAGAAATCTAAGACAAGCATATCTATCTTGCCGTGTCTCTCCAGGGTTAATGCAAGAGAATGAAACAATGGGACGAGTTGAGTTACGGTTGAAAATACTTGCCGAAACCCATGTTGAAATTTAGTCAACATAGAAAGCACTTCCAGGAATTTATTCATACTATTTTCTATGATATGTTCGATAATTTACAACATGACGAAGTTAGT